>NW_005871268.1:1607435-1735809 GCF_000147115.1 Myotis lucifugus | reverse complement strand
CTCACATACTCTATAGACTGGGAAGAACATTAGACTGAGTTCTCAGCTTCCCATACTATGCCCTGCTCTTTAAGCTGGCTAAGTCAACTATTATAAGGAAGTTTCTGGTTTCATCTTCCTACCAATGGACTAAAACCTGCACTGTCCAATCAGAACTGCTTCATAATGACCAATCAGGGCACATAATGCCCAACTGTGTGACTCAGGCCAATTTACATAAAAGGGACCTGACTGGGAACTTTTGCTGGAAAAGACAGCCTCCCCTCTGTCTCCACGGAACACAATTTAGATTGCTACCTGATCTGTTTCCTGGGTTGCAAGTCTTTTTGCCCAAATAAATGCTTTTTAAAAATTCTTTGTTATAATCTACAATTAATTTTGGTTTACATATCTAAAAGCAATGAACCTAAGCCTTGGTACAAAGTAACACTCAGTAAGTCATAGCTGTTTTGGAGGACAGGAAGAAGAATGATAAGGAAGGATGATACTAAAATCTCCAGCTTGAGAATTTGGAAAAATGCTGAGGACAGTAATCAGCACAAGAGAACATAAATTTGTTTTTGGACATGTTAACCCTAATGTGCCTACAAAACCTAGGGTGAGAGTGTCCAGCAAGCAGTGGGACCTCAGACTTGAGGTTTGGTAGACACTGGCCAGTGACGGTCACTGAAGCAATGGCAGACAGGAGGGGGTTGAGGACAGATATAGACACCTCATGGGCTGCAAGGAAAGAGGAGTCAGGGAGCTGTGTGGAGGCAGGAGATGTGAAGAGGGAACTGCTTTAAGTGTGGATAAGCTGTTAGAGAACAGGATTCATCTCTGTTTGGGGGCTCTGGGAATTCTTATTTCTCCTGGGGAAAATGAGAGCTGAAACCCAAGACCACTTGACTTGCTGAGATATCTCTGGGCTCATCCACAGGGCTGTCTTTAAGGGGCCCAGTGTGGCCCTTAGGTGGCTTGCTGCCCCTTACCTCCAGGTATTGATTAGCCAGGTGTAGGGCACGATCAGTGGTGTTAAATATGTCTCTCCAGTCGAAGTTGGCCATGTCATCAGCCCGATTCTCTCGAGGACCCTTGTAGAGGAAGTTCAGCACAGCTTCAGCAGTAATTTCTTCATCAAACTGCCTCTTCAAAAAGCCTTTCACTGTTGGGTTTGCCAGGGTGTCCTTGGGAAGAAGCAATATAGTCACAGCATTTAGAAAATTCCACAGGATCTTTTGGTCTTGTTATTGGGCCATTTCCAATTTTTAATGAATAGGAATAGAGACTCTAAGGCTCCCTTAAACATTAGTGGGTTTTCTTCCATCATAAGGCATACCTATCTATATCCCATTTCCCCCAAATACACAAGTCTCTATACTATAAGGAGGGTATGTGTGTTGGGGTGGGGGCAGAGGGGCAAGGGAAATGTTATATAGGAAACTTTCTTTTTCTTATGAAACTTTTTATTCTTTTAATTATCTCCGCTGTATTGAACCTTTGTCTCCTTGCTTTGCAAAGCTGGATATCAGAACTATCTTTGCAGTTATAGAGCTGGCTTTTGAATCTGAGGCTCTCGAATGAATTTATAAAAATGAGAAACCTCAGGAAGCCACTGGTCTTGTGGCAATATTTACATTTGCCCAGAATTGAAGAAATATATTTCCACCCAAAGTCAGTGACTCCACTTGGTGACAGCTTCTAGGACTAGTGCCTTTGGGCCCTGCTTGTTATTTTTTGATCAAACTCCAATAGTGATTAACCCTTTACTGAGGAAAGGAAACAGGTGGAACTTTCTCGGCCCTCCTTCTCCCCTCCCCCTGCCATCCGTACTCTGATCATGGTCATCTGTGTGCTCTTGTCAAAGAAGTACCAGATCTGGGGCCCCACTTCTTCCCAGGCTTTGACCAACTTTCTAACGCGCTCCAGCTCTTCAAAAGTCGAGTTGGCCTAAAACCAGACAGAGATGGACAAAGACAAGAACGGAGAGAAAAAAAAGTGAGTGAGAACCTTTGGTTATGTCTTTCCTGCTCATGTCACCAACCCCCAATGTTTGTGACATGAGCAGAAAAGACATAACCAAAGGCTTTTCAAGGACATGTCTTAATTTTCTCAGTCTACTGATATTTTCCAGAACAATCTGTTATTTCCCAGCTTCCCAGACTGACAGAATCTAATTTCTTGCTATCTCAGAGGTACATGTAATATTGATGATGTTATTATCTCCAAACCTAACTAAAGCTAGATTTGGACTCCCTGTGAGCAATTGCTCTTCCTCCCTCTCTTTATTTCAGGTAGCCAGGATTCAGAAAACGTGAACTTTTCCATTAGTGATATAATTCAGGCACTGGGAAAGAAAAACTCATTGTAGTTTGGGCAAAGAGAGGAAGGCCCAGGCAGGGGGTGCTGGCACAAAGCATTTTGGTGATGGGAGGCGGGCGGGACTCAAGAGTCTAGTAGCAAAAAACAAACAGAAGGCTCACTACCAGGAGAGCACAGTATCTCTCTCTTCCTCTTCCTCTTCCTCTTCCTCTTCCTCTTCCTCTCCTTCTCCCTCTCTCCCTTTCTCTCCCCCTCTCATTCTTCTGTGTGGTCCTAGGTAGAAGGGACAAGACTAGCTGGGTCCGCCCTAGCCGGCTTGGCTCAGTGGATAGAGCGTCAGCCTGCGGACTGAAGGGTCCCAGGTTCGATTCCAGCCAAGGGCACATGCCTGGGTTGCGGGCTCAATCTCCAGTGGGGTGCGTGCAGGAGGCAGCCGATCAATGATTCTCTCTCATCATTGATGTTTCTATCTCTCTCTCCTTCTCCCTTTATCTCTGAAACCAATAAAGAAATATATTTTTTTAAAAAAAAGACTAGCTGGGTCCTTACGTTCTTCAGTATCCTGCGTGCTGCGGGGGAATCCGGAGTAAAGAGGATTTTTCCCATCAGCAGAGGCTTTGCTGCCCTCCAAGCTATTTTGGTTAGAGGGTTGGACTCCAGGCTCTGGATCAGTGCATTACAAAAGGTTGCTGCCAGGAGAGAAGGGACAGATTTTATAGAAACTCCCGTTGCTCAGAGCTAAACACGGTCATTAGTGTGTGCAAATCACGTGTCTTATTCAACTCTATGCTGGAGGATTTGACAAATAACCTAAATTAATAGGCTGTACCCCACCAATAACAAGCTCATCATTAGTAAGTAACAAAATGCCACAGTTCATCTCGAAAAGGGCCTCATCAGAGAAACAAAAGACGGGGCTTGCCCTGTGGTTTCTTCTTCTGCTTTAGAAGAAGGAGGCTGAGAAGGCTGCTTGTGATTAGTGCAAGGAACAGAGGCTGTTCTCAGATGAAAGGGACTGAGAGGCCACACAAGGCCTCGCTCTGGAATCTCAGCTTTAGTAGCAATGATTTTCCTTCAATTAGCTGCTCAACTTCTTGGTTTGTGTGGCTATTTTAGGTCCCAGTGACTTTTGGTGTGTGCCTCGCTGCCTCTTTAATGTTTAACTAGAGGGTTACCTAGTTGTATTTCTTACCTCCTCTCCCCCCCCCCCCCCCGCCACTATCCTTTACCCCATATGAGCCAAAAATAATACTGAAAGGTGGGAAAGAGGGCTTGCCAGGGACTTGCCATTGGGAACATAATTCAGTACTAGACACACAGATTTTCAGTGCATTGTGTTTATAAAAACATCCCACAGCCGTGTTTACTTGCCAGGGCCCTTCTGACCTGAGCTTGGCTTGCAGCTCTGGCTGCCTCCTCATTTATCTTTCTTCTCTTCCTCTAGAACGTAACCCTAGTTCAATCAGATCAGTGGGGAATGTCCTCTCTGTTCCCTTTCCAAGTGGGTCTCAGTTTTTTCCATGGCTCACATCCAGAACTCCTTATGCACACCACCCCCTTCCTATAAGGGGAAATGTTTTTTCTGGGTGTGCAAGCTCTTTGCCTGAGGACCCTCCACAAGACCAAGGGAGGGTCAACCTGGGACTGGTTGCACCTGAAAGTGTCAAACCATCAGCTTAACTGACATCACAGCCTGATTACACACAGGACTCAGAAAACATACTTGTTCTTTTGTCGTAAGAGTAGATAGGATCTTTCCTCTTGGCGTCAATCCCCAGGAAGGCCTTATAGTTATTGTCTTCATACCAGTTGAAGGAGAACACCTGAGAGCCTCCTCCCTCTGGGTAGCCACACAACAGGTCATACAGGACACCCGTCAGCTGTGTGAAGGTCTCTGGACCACCAGTCTGCGTGAGGGGCCTGGTCACCCACAGCAAGTCTTGGACACTCGGCCGATGGATGAACTGGAGCAAGGCAAAGGCTTCAGGTTATTTTAAGGCAGCCAGAGTCACGACCTACTGTGCAATCAAGTTCCCCAAGTATTGGGGAGACCTTCACATTTAAAAGAAAGCATCTATATTCTCAGCAATCTTAAACACTACTGCCATCCACTCAGGGCCTAAGAAGAAACTAAGATAAGCCTTAAAGAACATCAAAGAGTGAATCTCAACACATAGTAATATCACTTCTCTCTTCTAGTCCCCTTTACTTGAATTCCTTGAGAATGTGTCTTTGAGGAAGTGTAGAGAATACTTCTCTGGAAGCCAGTTCTTAGAGTCTGTTATTCCACCAAGATGGGGTTACTGGGGAAAAACTGATGGAGGAATGGCTCTGTCTAGAAAGGCAAGGTTAGAGCAAATCTCTTTAGCCAAAAAGTTTATAATTTAGTTTCTTATAATTAGAAAACTGTGTTCTTTTTATCAAATGTGAACTCTTTCATTTTCCTGAAATGTGTGGTTTGTGGTGTGTGTGTGTGTGTGTGTGTGTGTGTGTGTGTGTGTGTGTTAAGATTCAAGCAAATATAGAACAGGTAAAGTCTCCATGCTTGGAAAAACACTTTGTAAAAAGTAACACAACACTTTTGAATTCTGCACCCAATTAAGAAGAGACGGGTGGGTCTCTTCTCCATATGGGGACCTGCGGTGCTCTCTGGCCTCATCTTTTGAAGGTAGGTCTGCAATGCTCAGAACTAAGTTGAGGGCTCCCAGAGTTGCCAGAGTCTCAGCTCCCACAGTGCCATCTGACTTTGCTTTAAGGGAAAATAAAAAATAAAAAACAATGCTGCTTTTATTCCCCCATTATTACTCACTTTCAAAGGCACTTGGGAATTTAAAAAAACTATTAGGATTCAATCAGGTGAGACTGAAAACAGTTCCCCTACTGCAATAAGTGATGTTTACCTGCCGTCCCCTCTCTCTGTCCACATGCCAACACTTGCCCTCTGAAACTACTGAGTGCCATGTCGAATCCACACAGTGAGTCACGCCTATAATCACAGACTAGGCTTCAATAATAAAGTTGGAATCGCAAATTGCTTCAACAACAGTAAGCCTTATGACAGTCGTGTAAGAGGTTATTATTTTGTTGCTCATTTAATCCAAGCACGCAAGAGATGAAGGGGCTGTCCCAGGGTCAAATGGTTTTGTATCAGTTAATATTCCGTAAATGGGGCCATCTGCTTCAACTCTGTTCATCAATGCTGAGACTTGTTATCCAGACAGGCCAGAAACCTTCTGGAACTCCCACAGAGAATTAAGAGTGTTGATATGCTTTGGGAATTTTTTTTACATTCTCAATCAACTTCAACCTTATTATACTGATAGGAATTTTTAAAATGCTTATAAATAAAAGAATGTTAAACAGAGACTCCCAGTGCAGCAGGTGGTCATCAGTACAACGGGCCCTTCTCTGACTTTCTCTGCTCATAAAGCTAAATCTGTTAGCTTTATGCAAACAGATTCCAACCATGCAGTTTTCCAGCTTGGCTACGCCCTAGTCAGCTGAGAATAGTGGAGGAGGGGAAAAGTTCCAGGAAAATTATATTTCATTTTTTGCCTCCCTCATGATACTCATCATGGTGAAAGTAATTGCTTATTTCACATTGCTCTTCCCCGTTGGGCTGTCTGTTTCACATGGGCAGTGACCATATCTGTTCATCATTATGCCCCCAGCATTTCTCACCTATTAAGTGGAAGATCAATTTCTATACGGGGAAAGGCTTGTGCAACCAGATGTTAATCAAAATGTGCACCATCTTTCACAATAACACACAAAAAGTCCATTATACTTTCACTGTGTTGAAATGAGTCAATATATGTAAGGCACTTAGCCCTGCTAAGACTATAAATGTGTGCTACTACAATTGCGGCATAGATTTGTGTGTATTTCAAGAGCATAATAGAATAGCGGACCACCTCAGTGCCAGAAACCCTTAGATGCCACTGTGAGTCCACCGATACTCTGTGCCAAGCCAGACAAGGCCGCATGTCTTCCTAGGTGTGAAATCAGAAGGACGGCTCCCTTCTTTTTGCCTCCAGCTCAGGAGCACAGGTAGTTTAGGATATAAACAGGTGCTTTAAAATTGCTAGAAGGAAAGATCAAATGTATTTCTCTGTGAACAGGTTTGAGGTACAATTAAATTGTCTGACATAATAAGTGTGGTAAATTGGTGGAAAGATAAAGTTAAATTATAATTAACTGTCATCGGGCCACTTACCTCTTGAATTCTTGGAGACATGTCAGATAATATTCTTCCCCAAGATCTCAGATTGATACCTTGAGAACTGCTGTCTAGGAGTGTAGGAAGCTGTAATTGATGGGAAAAGTATTTTTTTAAATATATATGTGGTTATACATTCACACATAGGCACTATCTGATCTCCTGTTTGCTTGAAAAACATTTCCTCCCTTCTTTCTGATCACAAGACCTCTTCTGCAAGATTGCTTTCAGAAACAAACTTCTTGTATCTAATTGAGAAAAGCAGAGGCTCTTACTCCAAGTCACCCTGCTGAGCTAGTCAATCACCAATACTTCCATGGTGACATGAAATACACCAAATGAGCCTGATTGCTGGTTTAGTGACACCAAACAAGACTCCTGAAGGAAGGAAAACAAAGTGTAAGGGAAGGCTGCCTGCGTGGCGCCCACCTGTCCCCCCTGGGCTTTGTATACAGTCCCAGGCTTCCTCCTCATTGTTCACGTCTTTGTTCCCTTTGTGTCCATTCAGGCAGGTTGTGTGGCTTCCTCTGTTCAACACCATTTTCTTATGTAAAAGATTCGGCCAGTGACATCACCTTTCTCTCAAGCTGCAGCTTGAAAGAGAAAGAAGTTCGCTTGCAGATTGTCCGGTGAGAGCGGAGTCCTGGTGACTCCCGGCCCGTGCCAGGACGCAGAGCTGCTCATGCATGTTCCACAGTGTGGGGAACGGGGACCTCCACTTGCTGGTTCTGAGTCCCAGAGCCTTTCGCAAATGCCCTGTTTTCCGGAAACCCAGCTCAAGGCCTGAATGAATGACTTCATTCTTCAGAGTTTCAAACCTGCTTGAATCACTGATCTTCTGTTTTTCAGGAATGAATTCTAAGTTTTACGACAGTGGTTTTCAAATGCAAGTGTGCATTTTGACTAGGCCTGGAGGGGATCTGCATTTTAACCAGCTCGACATGTCATTCTGATTCAAACCCTTGTGACCACAAGCCACAACCTCAGCTTCTTATTTGCCAGTGCGGTTCCCCAGTGATGGGTGGATGGATCCAGCGGCAGAAAAGCAGAGAAGCAGGTGGAGCTGGGCTTTGACCAGCTTTGCCTCTTGTTTCTAGCGATACATCCTGTACCCCTTTCTCCCGCTACAGGTGCAAGGGTGCACGCTCTCACCCTGGAACTGAAGAACAGATGCAGGTCCACTCATGGGACATTTGAGGCTTATTTTCTAACCCTCAAATGAAAGACTTTGTTATGCACGACAGCCACACAGCAGGCAGGAGAGGAATTTTCCAGACATAGGAGGAGCAAAGCCATCACTGAAACATACCCCGGAAAGTATCTTTTCTCTTTAACCTGAACACTGGGCTGGGCATTGGTCTTGCCAGGACTTACTTGAAATTCCTTGCAAATAGCTTCAGTGCATGCTGGGAAGGCACTTTAATTACTGCTTTTTCCATAGGAGGATGGGGCTGAGAAGAATAGGTAGGAAGAGACGAAGCGAGCAGGTAAAAAATGTTTTCCATTGGCAAGTTATCACCAAGGCCTGTCTATTCTTCTCCCAACTTCTGAAATTAAAGTCTATTTGTGTAAAAGCCAGCTGTCCCTGTGTGGGCTCAGATGACAGTCTTCTCTCTGTGCTCCTTTGCTCACCTTGCCCAGTTCCGCTCTTCCAGGGCACCTTGCTTCTTCCCTTCCTTGCACTATTCACCGCTGGTAATTATTCTGCCATTTACTTGTCATCTGTCTCTCTTCTTAGATGCTAAGCTCCACATAGAAAAGAACCATGTCCTATATACAAGTCATTTGATAAATAAATGCTCTTATTATAGCAACAAGCAAACCAACTATAATTGTGTATATACCTGATACTCCATAAAATGCTATGCTTGCTCATTTAAGGCAGTGCATTAGTCAGGGTTCTCCTGAGAAACAGATAAAATGCCCACTCACCCCATTCCACCCATCCTCATGCTGCCCCTAGGAGCCAGTCCCCTCACTTCCCAGAAGGCCTTCTTTCTCTTACTACCATGCTCTCCTGCCTGCCTTCCCCATGGGTTAGGTGATCCTCCTAGCTGCTCCTAGAATTCTCAGTGCATTCACATCACTTTTATATTGGTTTGCAATTATTTCTAATATATTTGTCCACTACACTGTAAGCTCCTTAAGCACAGAATAGGCTTTATTTTGTTTTTATACCCTCAAAAGATGCTATGTAGCAGGTGCTCAATAAATATGTATTATATTAATTAATGAGTAAGTTAACTATAATCAAATAGAAAAGAGAGAGTCTAGTGAGGCTTTAGGCTGCATGTCTCTGCAGGTATGATGGTGACTTACAGGAAGGGAGTGAGGTCAGTTCCACTTGGGGACAGGGAAGGTGACACTTGAGTTGATGTTTGGAAGATCAGTTGACAATAGTGACAAGGGGGGCAGTGTTTGTACATGGAAGGGGAGGGCCAGGAATTCTTGCTGGAGGGAGGAACGTGAGGAGAGTCAGCTAGAGAGAGTGACTGGAGAGATGGTCAGATAAGAAAGAACAGGACCAGGAATGTGTGGAGAGGGAACCAGAGGAACAACAGCTTGAGATGCATTTTTTATGTCCTATTAACACTCTTTTTCAATCTTGTTAATAATTTAATAATATTTATTAATCAAATATTTACTGAGCTGAGTGCCTGGTACTATATCTGCAATTTCTTTCCTACCTCTTTCCAGTGGGTCCGATAAAAAATGGGAGTCTTGTACTCATACCTTTGTTTTAGACACCACTTACATCTCAGACCAGTGCCTGTGCTCCCCCTGCCCCTCCCCGGCAGCCCTCCATCTAAACCTGGTCACCAATTGTCTGAATGATGTTGCCATAAATTATAAAATGACTTTCCCAGGACTCTCCTTTTCTTTTGGTTCCCCCATTATCTATTAAAATTCTCATGGATTGTTTCTGCCAGAAGAACCGGAAGAGAATGTTAGTTTGTTTGAATGGAAATGTGAAAACATCTCTAGAAAAAAGGTCATATACTGAATGACAAGTATCACATACACACACACCACTGCTTCCTATGCCAAACAAGTTCTCTTAATTTCCAAAATAACAAGTAACTCTTCCATGTCACCATGGGGCTCAACACTGCCAACCCAAGTTCACGGTCTGGTTAGACCTCCTAAGGAGACTGGAGATATAAATAGGTTTGGAAAGGTTATGTCTCTATCATCTCCCATCAGCTTTGGTTGGTCTGAGGGGACCTTGGGCCTTGATCATCAAATACCTAAGAAATGGATACAAGGCCCTAGCCAGAAGCCAAGAAGATTCTGGTTATTTGAGATTCTGGTTTGGGTTCACAAGGGACAAGAAACGTGCCTGTCCTTTGGGACTGTGTAATATTTTTTTCTGAAGGCAAAATAAAGCATATTAGCTACTAAAAATAATCTTGTTGGAGCAGTATTTGCTGATGCTTTGGACCCAGTGAGTTAATTAAACAGATGCCATGTTGCCAGTACACAGAAGGAACATTTTATGAGTTGAAATTTTTGTTTTACTCTCTCTGATTCAAAGAAGACCACCTGGAAAACAGTATTGATTTCTAAGTTGAGGATCTGCTTAACACAAGGGTAAATAGGTAGCCATAGGTTAAAAGTGTCTTTACTGGTACAGGGATGACAGGGCCTGTGGGAGCAGTGGAAGGCTCTGAAGTGAAGGAGGAGCTGGCTTAAGAGCACCCAGCCAGGGGTGAAAGGCAGATGAGGCAGTGGACAGACAGTGTGGCCCCCTGGGCTGCTGCTACAGGAAATCCAGATTTATCCGGGAGGGAAGTTGTTGCTAGGCAACTAGGAGAATGTGGATTTAAAGCATGTTTGTTGCAACCTGTCAGTTGTTAAGCATCAGATGAAAAGAGAGGAAGCTGGCTTCAGTGGTGAGGGGGCAACCAGAGGGGACACCCTGAGTACCAGGAAATGCGTCATGAGTGGAGAATTCAGACTAAATCACTCAGAGATGGGGGCGGGGGGAATGCCAAACTGTCTGTAAAGGGAGAGGTCACAGAGACATGCTGTCTCCCAGGACTGGAGAGGACAACGTGTCTGAAGAGAGGGTGGGCTCTGGGGTATGTGAACAGACAAGTTATGGGACTCGCTGGCTCAACAGAAACTCAGCCTTTTTCTCTCCATTGTGACTCCAGTCCCGGTATTTGTGGTTGATGAAAGCAAAACTGAGTTTGGAATCTCAGGGCAGTCAAAAGGTCACTCCGTGAGAGAGATTTCTTGCCACTCGGAGGGGTCTGAGGAAGGAGAATGTTGCATCTAAATGTTTGAGGAGGACATTTCTGGGAGTGGGACAATGATGGGGGTGAGGGCAGTGGGGCCTTGCAAAGTGGCTGTATCTTGCTTTGGTAAGAGCAAAATGCTTTTTGTTTCAAATCTCTTGTCCATTTCTTCTCTAATGTGAATGTCACTACCATTCCATGAAATATGTAACATAGGCCTTGTTACCTCGATCTTACAAATGGGGAGGCTGAGATCCATTTAAGTGACAGCAAATTAGGGGCCAACCCAGAGCCAGGACCCAGTCTCCTGGCCACCAGGAGCTCTCTGTGTGCTCCAGTGGGCTGCCCACTTTCTGGTTCTCTCATCACTGTGCCCCATGCTCAGGGGAGAAGCTGATCACTCATAAATTACGGAAGAATCTGTGGTTATATTGAAACCCTTTAGAAAAGGATGTCTATGAATGGTAGGCAGGAAAGAAATTTTAATACCAAAACTCTTAAGCTGGTGTCTGGCTTCAGAGGTTCCATGAGCCCCCAACCCCTGTGTCTGTTCTGTATTTCTCTAGGGAAAAGGTTTAGAGCTATTGTCAGATTTTCAAAGATAGTCCTAATCTATCAAGAAGGTTAGGAACTGCTGTTCGGTAGAGATAAGGAATATGAGGCCAAAATCCTTCTTCAAACCGGTTTACCCCGGAGAAAACCTGATGCCTAATACATCCATGCTCAATCTGTCTACTGAATAAAGGCCGGGACCCAAGACCCATCATCCTAATGGCATAGGGCCTGCTTGTGTCCTGAATGACTTCAGTTTTGACCTCTTAGTATTTTTTCCTTTTTAAATTCATAAGAACAACATCTGATCAGTCATGACATTAAGCCCTGACCTACTGTATGCCTAGAGCCTAAAAGAAATCAAGTCAGCCAATGACAATCAGGCCTGTAGGCCTAATGCACATTTAATGTACGTTGATGTTCCTCTCTCCTATTGCCTCTTTATTTCTTCTTTATTGAAATCTGTTGAGCCAGGGGATATTTTTATTATAACAGACACAGTTTTGTAGATGTAGACAGAAACAAATCCAACACCGTCAATCACATATACTTGCTGTGGCTTAATCATTTTCAAAAAACCTATTTTCTGATTTTGCTTTGTTTTTGCCTAACAGCCCTGCTGCTCACCCCTCACGCCATGCTGCTGGCACTGGGCATCTCTTCTCTCTCTTCTTCCCTCCCCAAACCCTCACCAGAAGTGGGAGAAAGTTGACAGTCCAAAGATTCAGAAATCAGAAGGGAGAGGAAATCATGAAGTTAAGTCACTGTAAAATCCTGGAGATGTGGGGCTTTTCCAGAGAATTTCAATGTAGAAATATCATCCGACAATGGAAAGGCATAGTTAAAATTTAGCAAACCGCAATGGACGATCACAGAGAGCAGAAACCACGGCCAGCTCACACCGGGCAGCGGGCAACCCACCCACACTTCTTCCCCACGATTCAGGAATTTAGGGAGCAGAGCCAGGAACAAAGCAGGACATTGAAAGGAGCAGGGGGTCTGGACCCCCAAGACTGGGTCCTTTCTTTCCCGGAACGCAATGTTCAGCCACCCCATAGTCAAAGAGACACAGGTAAAATGAAGTCAGAAAAATAAAATACCGTGACAGAGTAATAGTTGAGGGGCAGGAAAGAAAGCTGAATCATGCCACGCTGGAAGCGACTGCGGAGGGGAAAGCCATGGGCCAAAATGCTGGGGAGGCCAGATTTCCTCTATCAACATCCAGGAGAGGGGGAAGGGAGGGAAACCATTTCCCAGCAGTGTGGCAGGTCTTGGCACCCGCCTCGGTTCCCCTGCCGGACTCCCACAAATAAACATCAGAGCAGAAGGGACAGATTTGCTTCTCAGCAAGATTTCAAAGCTGTGCACCAGAGTCGGAGAGAAAACAGGAAGGATCTAGATCTAGAGGGAGGAGAAGGAGGAGGAGGGGCATGCTTACCTCGGGCCAAATCAGATGGGAAACGTCCCAACCCCTCACCCGAAACTGACACATCATTTTTTATGAGGTGTGAAGCCTTTCAGGTACCGTGGGCCCAGGTCTGAGCTGCTGGGTTTCAAGCTGGGGGCGGTGAGGCCGAAAGACCACACGTGAAGACAGGCTCTTTCAAGCTCTCAATTGAGGTGAAACCAAGAGGGGATAAATCTCCCTGGAGAAAAGCCCTCCACCTGGCTGCTTGCTTGCTTCCCAGCCCACCTGTCTCTGGGCGTCCAATGTGTGCACGTGCTCGAGCGTGTGCTTGCGCTCAAGTGTGCATAAGTGTCTGTATGGGGATGGGCGGGGTGGAGTAAGGCCATGGTCCTGCACTTGGATTATTTGAAGATGACAACACTCACTTCTGACTCCAAGGGGCCGAGGAAAAACACAGCTGGCCCAGTTGGTGCTAACCCCCAAAGCCCCTCTCCAATTCGCTCAGCTCCCCCAGGTTTCAGGGGCTGGAGGTTGTACTCCCACCCAGCCCCCCCACAGCCCCTCTCCCCCTGCCCCCTCACACACACCCAGCTCCTTACACAGCAGGGGCAGGTGCTGTCACAGTGGTTTACTGGGATTGTCCCTCTTTCTTTGTTAATAAGCACTGACTTGGCATTTAATAAAACCTTATTTATACACTGGCTCCGTGCATATGAGAAACAGCCCAGGAGAACAGAGGCTCAGCCTGCCCCACGCTGGAGCTCAGCGTGGCTGCCAGCCAACCAGCTGCAATAACAGCCTCTTCCCAGCCTCAGAGCTGCCCCTCTCAGAGGGTCTGCCTGAGCTTCTCTGTGCCCCCTCAGGCTTTATCTCTAAAAACACTGTGAGAGTGGGTACAGGAGCAATAAAAGCAAAATCCTATCTTCATGCCTGTAATTTCTTTTAGGTTTTCTTATTAGTAATTTTTGTTTAATTTAGCCACTCTGTCTAGTTGTCAAATGGAAAAGCACATTTGAAGGGCACCAGACAGGGTGTTTGTCCTCTTTGCTTGGGACCCACGTATCCTGTCTTGGTCTTGTCTTTCCCCAAAGAGATGAGCAGGAGCAGGAGCAGAAGATGGCGGGCGGGGGAGTCCTCCAGGCCCGTCTCCCATTCGGTTGTCCCTAGGCAGCCTCTGGGCCACTCAACGGCTTTGTAAAGATAACAGCAGAGAGGATGTATCGCCACAGCACCCTGTTCTATGGGTGATCAAATGGAAGTGCTTGAAAGCCTTAGAGCATCTGGGATATTATCAGTATTATGCTTGCTCTACAGCAGGGGTGGGGAACCTTTCTGCCAAGGGCATTTGGATATTTATAACATCATTCACGGGCCATACAAAATTATCAGCTTAAAAATTAGCCTGCTCTATTCGGTCAAACATTTCATTAACTCACCCCTAATGCCTTGGCAGGGACAGACCAAATGATTTCTTGGGCCTGACATGGGCCACCCCTGCCCTACAGAAATTGAGACTAAGTCAAACTCCTGTGTTTTAGGTCAGTAATTCTCAACCCTGGTTGGACTTTGGAATGATCTGGGGAATTTTGAAAAATACTGAAGTTTCAACTGAATCGGAATCTCAGGGGGTGGGGGCTGGGCAATAGCTGTTTTTAAAAGCTCCTCAGGTGATTCCATGCGCAGCCTGGCTGGGCACCACCGCTGCGGGGCCCATCGTTGCCGGTGTTGGCATGTCTGAGCTGTGCTCCTGTGGCCTGGCCTGTGTGCAGGTCTTGAGGTTGACAGAGAGTTCGTGAGGGCGGGAGGGGCACACGTGGAGCCTTGGCCTCAGCACATGCCTGGCGCCTGCAGGTGCCCAGTTCCGGTTTGGGTGCATGGGCCACGTGCACGCAGGTGGTGAGCAAGCGTGCAGGACCCCGCTCAGGTCAGTGAGGGTGATCGGCCAAAGTTCTCCTCCGGTTTCGGAACTCTAGCACTTGCCAAAGCAGCGTGTAAGGACAGAAAGACATTCTGGTCTTTCTTATCTGATAAAAAATATTTTGACCCCCTGGCAGTGGGCAAGGAGGCATCTGATTGGTGGTGTTGCTCTTATATCAATCAGGGGCAAAACAGATGTACAGTCCTTAGTACATCCTAGCTTAATGCCTGTGTCGGTGGCCAGAGCTGTTTCATGCCTTAGGCACATAAAAAAATATTGTGAAGCAGTGGCCTGAGTTTGGGTCCAGTCCTAATGAAGTTTGCCCAGGTTCCCCTTTACCCTGCTACTTCTAGAACTGCCCTCCACCCCCCCAAGAACTGCTAGTCGTGCCCCAAAGGCACGTTTACCTAGATCAGCAGCCAACGTCCTTCAGAAAGAGATGTGAGGGCCTGGCCCTTTCCTGGTGACCAGAGGATTGCATGGTCCTCGGTGCCAGGGACCCTCAGTCGCTCTGCAAACACAGGTGCTGTCTCCTGGCTGTGCTAGTGTTCGCTGTCCAGAATAAGGGATTGTTATTGCCTGACTCTTCTGTCTGATTCTGCAAACAGACTGTGAACAGAGAAGTTTAAAGCTCATGGCTTTTTATTCTCCCTGCAGCGTGTGGAGGCCTTTTGGCGGCCCTGGGTTCTCAGTGGAGGAAGCCCACCCGGAGGAGCCGGGAAGGTTGTAATATTCTAAGAGAGTCACACTTTGAAAGGGATGAAGTGTGAACTCTGCCAGAAACTGTGTGGTCCTGTTTTATTTTATTTTGTTTTTAAAAGCCTTCATCTTGCTTTTTAAGAAACTCTGAGAGTGGGTTGTCTGGGACTTGAGAGAGCAACCATAAAAAGGCAAAAAACATTAACTTCTCTACCAAGCTCTCAGTGACTGACACTCCTCACAACACAGTTCCAGAAATTAAAATGTAGGCGCGCGCGCGCACACACACACACACACACACACACACACACACACACACCACAGTTCAATGCTAGAAACATTAAATATGTTCCTTTCTCTGAAGGATTCTAATTTTGAGTGTTTCTTAAAGGGTGGCCTACAGTGAGCTCTTAAAGTAATAGGGCAGATTCTGAGCCCAGCCCAGATCTCCTGAACCAGTCTCTGGGGGTGGAAATTTGGAACTTGCATCTTTTACCAGCTTCCCTGATGACCGGCATACACTCCGAAGGGTGAGAACTGCTGCTTTATGCCGCCTTTATACAACTCCCCCTCATCTTACCCTTCTGGCAAAAGAGGAAATATTATCAGTTCCCAAGAAGTGTGTCTGGGTGCAGTTCCGGAACACGGGGTTAGCCAGGTCAAGGCTTTCTAAGCTTTTGAGACTATTCAATTTTCTCTGTCATTTTCTTTTTTCCCAGAAACAGCAACGTTTGGGGACAAGAGCAGGCTCACAGCAGGGAGCGTGAAGCTCTCATTTATCGAAATGTATTAAGTGCTCTGCATGTATTTTTTCATTTATATTTCCTTGTACTTTATGAAGTATTATATCTGCTTTATAGATGAGTGATGCGGGCAGGGAAAGTCAACTATCTTGCCTATGACCACCTCGTAGAAAATGGTAGGGCAGGGAGTCCAAACAAGCCCCCTTCTCCTTTCCAGGCTGTGAAAGGTGGTGGGGTCCGCTTTAGGGGCGGACTCAGACCTGCCACAACCGCATACCTAGTGGTGACTCCCAGGAGCCTGGGCCTCTGGAGCCTTCCTTAAGGATTGTCTTGAATACCAGGCTCGTGCCCTCCCTGTCAGTGCACGGTTCCCCGTGGCCTGCCACCAGGCTCTGCTGCCCCAGGAATTACCTCCCCAGAGCAAGAAGCTAAATAACTCCCTTACCACACGGAAGAGTTTGAAGAAGTCCACGTTGGCGTACAGCGTGTCTTCCATCCACTGCAGGGTGCCCTGGGAGAGGGCGCACATGGCCTCACGCACTGTCTGCGCCCCGCGGCGCTGGCTGAAGATTACGAAGCGCTCCAGGAGGGCCTCACTGCAGGCGATGTCCTTCAGCGCCAGGTCGGGGACTCCGTGAGCAAACTGCAGGGAGGAGAAGCAACCCTGGAGGACTGCCTGTGGCAGGAGAGCACCAACCCGGGGAGATGTCCACGCCCTCTCCCACAGAACCTGCAAACACATTACGTTGCATGGCAAGGGGGATTAAGATGGTGACCAGTTTGGCTCAGTGGATAGAGCGTCGGCCTGCGGACTGAAGGGTCCCAGGTTCGATTCCAGTCAAGGGCACGTACCTTGGTTGTGGGCACATTTCCAGTAGGGGGTGTGCAGGCGGCAGCTGATCAATGTTTCTAACTCTCTATCCCTCTCCCTTCCTCTCTTTAAAAAATCAATAAAATATATATTTTTTAAAAAGATTGCAGATGAAATTACAGTGGCTCATCAGCTGGCTTTATTTTTGGATTATCTGGGTGGAACCCAATGTCATCACCAGGGTCTTTTAAATGTGGAGGAGGGAGGCACAGAGACAATGTCAGAGTAAAGCAATGCGAGAAAGACGTGGTTGGTCACTACTGGCCTTGGAGACAGAAGGAGGCCACCAGCCCAGGGGTGTGGACAGGTGCAGCCTCTGGAAACTGGAAAATGGATCTCCTAAACTCCCCTCTCCCCCTGGAAAGGAGTACAGCCCTGCCGACACCTTGACTGTCAGACTTCTGGAACCATAAGATAATACATTGGTATTGTTTTAAGCCATTGCATTTATGGTGATTTGTTAGAGCAGCAACAGGAAACTAATACACTCCCAAGCCTCACTTTACCAGCGAGCCATTTAAAATTTGAGCCATCCCTTCTTAGTCCACCAATGCTTAGGTACCATCAGGACCTACTCCCTGAAGTTCAGGTGGGGAGTGGCTAGAATGCATTTGGAGGGATGGCAAATGACCAACATCCTCTCTCTTTTCTCACCAGATTTAATCAATAAAAATACTGGATGCCCAATTAGATTTGAATTTCAGATCAACAATGAACAACTTTTAGTACAATATGTCCTAAACAGAATCCAAATGACACATACTTTTGCTAACATTATTTGTGGCTTATCTGACATTCAAACGACACTAGAAAGCTTGTATTTTATCTGACGACCCTACCCGCTGCCTAGGACACATGCCCCAGCTCCTGTGGAGCTCCTGGACGTGACTATTGAAGCACAATCCCCAAGATGGCCTCCAGCGGCTAAGGAGGCCTCCTCCCTGGCCGGGACCGGGCCAGCCAGCACAGAAACTGGCCTCAGGAGTCCTGGGCTCCCAGCAGGGGACAAGATCCTGAGCACCGTGAACAGGTTCATGAGCTTCCCTGGTCTCCGGAGTCTTCCCCTGGCTTCCAGTGAGTTACACAGTCCTCTGGGCTGGAGAGCAGAGCAGCCAGGCTCTGCTGCCCCCTGCATGGAGACTGTCCAGACCAGAGATGGAAGCCTGATCCCTAAATGAGGCACTGGTCTCGGACGATGCTGGTTGGTGTGGACTCTGTTGACCTCAGGGGACTGTCACTGGGTATGTATTCCAGCAGAGCCTTCCTGTCGCCTACATTTGACTTCTTACCGCCCAGCAAATTCCCCCAATCCTAATCCCAGGGTATAAAACATTTTGAGGTGGAGGGAACCAATGAGCTCATGTTGTCCAAACATCTAATATTCCAGGGGAGAAAAGCGATGGAGAAGGGGTTAGGGGACGTGAGAAGGTTGCACAGCAGGCTGATGGGAAATCTGGGACACCCCTAAAGTTCCCTGCTCCTTTCACTCCGTCCCTCATTCATCCGGTGCTCGCTCACTGCGTTCCCATCCTGCAGGGACCAGACTAGCTCCTGGTGATGCAGAGAAGACAAGGTGAGTTTTCTGCTTTCCAGGAGCTCACAGAAGAGGGAGCTTTGAGAATAGTTAGTGAAAATAGCCAGTGCTTACCGAGTGGTTACTGTGCTCCAGGCACTGTGCTAAGTGTTTCACATACATTCCTTCTTTTAGCTCCAGCAACAGCCACACGTGGAGGGCACTTTTATTATCTCCATTTTAATGAGGAGACAGAGGCAATTATCTCCATTTTAATGAGGAGACAGAGGCACAGAGTCATTAGCTAACTTGCTGGAGGTCACACAGTTAACTGTGTGGCCTTGTTGAGGTTTGAACCTACAGCTTGTGCTAAACCATTACCCGTTAGCTCTTTATCGAGTGGGGAAGAGGGAGGAGGCAGGGCAAAGGGAGGAGGATTTATGAACAATTTCACTGAAGAGGAAACATTTGCGCTGGGCCTTGAAGCAAGTCTAGGAGATTACAGGGCTGGGGGTGGGCCGAGGGCCAGACCAGAGAACTGTACCCCTCTCCTGGTCTAATAACTCCCTAGTGGAGAGAGGGGGTGATGTGATTCCCTTCTGAGCGGTGCTCAGGCACCAGGCAGAAAGGACAGGAGGGACAGCCAGGCCTGAGGTAAAGAATAAAATCCCATGTTTGATGAGGATGATCAATAGAGAACAGCAGACCACATGTGGCTATTTAAATTTAAAAGTGTTAAAACTAAATAATATTTAAAATTCAGTTCCTCGGCTGCACTAGCTCTATTTCGAGTGCCCACCTGCCACTTGTGGCCTGTGGCTACCGCACGGACAGCCCAGAGAAAGGACGCTGCCATCGTGGAGGGAGGGTCTAGTGGGCGGTGCTGCTAAGGAGCACAGAGCTGGACAGAGACCGAGACTGAGACAGAGATGAGGAGCAGGCGCCCACGGCAACCAGGCTGGGAAGCAGGGTGGGCACGGGGCGCAGAGGGAGCTGGGTCGCCACGAGTGGCCTCTGCAAGTGTGGGGGCTCTGGGCTCCCTCTTAAGCTCTGGGGTTTGCTGGTTAGGGAAGCATCAGCTAATCAGAGCCACCACACTAAATAAGGTCACAGCCTGGTGAACAAAACCCTTCTCCCCAAAGGAGAGGCCTCAGCCCTGATGCCAACCAACAGCCCAGCAACTAGGGATCTAAACGTCACACAGTGAGAAACTGGAAAGAAATTTCCCCTAAATTCCTGCCCTTATCTCCACCTCCCTTTTATTACCAACTGGAAGTCATCACAGGCATTTCCAGGACTGGAGTTTTATGAGCTGAAGAGAAGCAGAGGGGAAAATGACCAATCCCTGCTGCCGCCCCCACACCCTCGGGTGGGAGGGGGAGGGAGGGGGAAGGATAGTGGAGCAGCACAGCCAGGCCTGGCTCCCAGGGCCTTGCCAGGAGCCACACCCAAGATGCTGGGCCAGGAGCCATAAGGCCCCAAACTGAAGCAGTGGTCTCACCCCTGAGCCTGCTGAACTGCCTGGAGGGCTAGTTAAAGCCCAGTGTGCAGGTTGGTTGGGGTAGGGCCTGAGAATTTGCATTGCTAATCAGCTCCCAGGCCTTGGGAATGCCGCTGGTCTGGGACTCTGAACACCGCTGAGCTGGAGTGAGGAAGACTGGGTTAGGAATGAGAAAACCTGGTTGCCGCTGCAATTTCTAGCTCTACAGCCTCATGCAAATCCCTCAGTGGCCAGCCGCCTCATTTCCCCAATCTCAGGATTCAGGTGAAGCGCTCACAGCTAACTGATGTGAAAGTTACGTGTTAGTGGTGGAATGCTCTGAACAAATATAAGAGAGCCCAGAGCCTGAGGAAATAGATTTGGGGGGAGCAGGGTGGCGGGATTAGGTCAGGTTAAGCAAGGTGGGGAGAGGAAGGAGCTTGCCTGGCGCCAAGAAGAAATGGTGCGAGGGAAACAGGTCCGCTCTGCATGCTGCCTTACCAGGCTCAGTGACCTGGGAGTCACCCCGCACAGCCCAGTGTCTGCACTGCCAGCTTCTGGGCCTGGGACTCTCCTCACAGTTCTTTCCATGGCCGCCTTCTATTCAGTCAGGTTTGCTCAAATACTCCTGGCCCTCCCTGACTACCTCATTTAGCGCTGCCCCATCCCCAGGCCCCTAGTCCTGCCCTAACTCTTGACCCTGGATTGTCCCACAGCACCCATCTCACCTGCTGACTTCACCATCACCTGTGGCCCCCACAGGAAGCTCCCGGAGTTAGGGGTTTGCCCATATTGTTCCCATGGCACTCTAGATTTTTAATGAATACGGGAATAAACCTCTATTTCCTCAACTAGAAAAGGAGGTTGAGCCATGTGATCATAAACCTCTGAGATGTGTTGCCAGGATTTGTCCCGTCTCCGAATCCCATGAGGGGAAGGAGCATCGGCTGAGTAACTCCCAGGTATTTTTCTGAACCTGGGGCATGAATGATGGATTCTGAATGTGAAAGCAAGAAGGAAATAAAAAAGCCAAGGTGTTCCTTGCCTTTCTCAGACTCGTGCTCACCCCTCCCTTCCAGGAACCACTGGCCGAGGACAAGAACCAACCTGCTCGGGCCGGACCTGAGAGTTGACCAGAAGGTGGACGACTGAGTCAGACAGGCCAATGTTTCTCATGAGAAAGAGTGTCAGCGTTTCTTCGTCTCTCAGGATATCCCGAATGCGTATTCCTCTTCCTGTATATGAGTGAGAGAAAGATCAGGGTGCTGACGGGCAGGTGGGTCAGAAAAGAGAAAACATCTAGAAATCATTGGAAACATTTTTAACTCTGTTCTTGGGTCCCCGGCAGTGCCTGGAGGTCAGGGCTCCTGTCAATGAGCTCTCACCCAACACAGTCACAGAGTTTACTGCTGGAGCAGCTGGGCAAAATTTAGTGAGAAGGCACGAAGGCTGGACAAAGCTAGCTCAGGATCCGGTGTGGGGTTGGTCTAGGACAGTGGTCGGCAAACTCATTAGTGAACAGAGCCAAATATCAACAGTACAAAGATTGAAATTTCTTTTGAGAGCCAAATTTTTTAAACTTAAACTATATAGGTAGGTACATTGTTATTAATTTAATTAGGGTATTCCTAAACTGGCCTTTGCTAAAAACTTCTTTAATCTGATTGAGGTACGTTCGCTGAGGTCGACCTTCCAACTCTCCCATCCACACTCGTCTTGTATACTTGTTTCGTCTATCTCCTTTCGTTCATCCTCTCTATATGTCCACCCCTCACTTCTTCTAACGCCACTTCAAAATAGACTCCCCAGGCCGAAAACCAACTTCTGCTCATGGGCCACAAAGTTTCAATCGCACTGTATGTGCGTGCCCGCACGTGGTATTTTGTGGAAGAGCCACACTCAAGGGGCCAAAGAGCCGCATGTGGCTCTCGAGCCGAGGTTTGCCAACCACTGGTCTAGGACAGCGGATCTCAACTGGATTAGTAAGGAACTGGAGCAAGGAATTTGGTCCCCCTGGGAATATTTGGGACCATCTGGAGACATGTTCGGTTGTCATAACTGGGGAAGTGCTAGTAGATAGAGAACAGACATGCTGCTAAACATCCCGCAATGCACAGGACAAACCCGCTCCCCGCCCCCCCACCCCCCGAAAAAAGAACTATCTGGTCCAAAATGCCAGTCATCTAAGGGTGAGAATTGCTAGTCTAGGACTGGAGGGTACCCATGCTCTGTCCACACTGCAGCTGTCATGGGGTAGAGGGTCCTTCTCGATGTCTTGTTAAGGCTCAGTCTCCGTTAAGGCTCTAAGCTCAGGGTATTGACATGGACTAAGAAAGATGGGGCTGTTTTGGTCAAGAAAAGTCTCAAGTGGAAAAGAGAGGATGGCATGTTGTCTGGGCTTGCAATTTCATACCCTCGTCTTCCCAGTCACATTCTTTCTAGCTCCACTCAAAACCTGCTAGAAGCAGAAATTTCTTTATGGGAGGCATAAAGGACTCCTAGCAGTTTAGGTAACCTTGGGGCAAGTGACTGAAAACCACTGTGTGTCTGTACTTTCCACATCTACCTCTCAGGATTGACGAGAGACAAGGAATGCAAAAGGTGCTTGGCTCTCAAGCCTGAAAACAGAGGGCACTCAGTGAATGCTATTCTGATTGCATCCATATTATTCTTACCCGTCCCGGGGAGTCACACCCAGGGTGCCCACCTCCTCTGCCTGCTTCCAGGGCCAGCACCCAGCCGCAAGCTGGCCACTGTCACAGTCCATGAGGCGCTGGCCAGAGAGGAAGGTTACGGGACCAGATATTTATGAAATCATTTCAACATTAAGGAAAAGCATTTGGGTTGCGTGAAAAATGCCTATCTCTACATTTTAACTTCTCTGGAGCCTGCCTGGCTGCTTATCGCTTAGTTCTTCTTTAACGAGATTTAATCATCAAAGCTCCTTCCAGAGCCCATCTCCTCCCTCCCTAAATTCTTCCCTCACCAAGAGGCCTCAAGGCCTGGGCAGTGACAGCCATCCCTTCCTCCCTTCCGTTTTCCGGCGGTGACGCTGCCTGTACAGTGCCTGGTCCTGACATTGCTGCTCATTTCTCCTTGAAAGGGGATGGGTCAGCCACAGGCCTGGCCCTGCAGCTGGGGCAGGGCCACCCGTCCTGAGGTCCCACCCCACACTCACCTCTCTCCAGGGTGGGTGCCCTTTAGAGCTGTGCCGCTGGGTAGCTCGGTATCACTGCCCGCTGCCTTAGGGGAACCTGGCACAGGGAGGAGGGAGGCTGAGGAAGGAGGTGGGCTCTGAGAGAGGCTGTCCTATTAGATTCTTGCCTTCCCTCCTTTTGGATAAGTCCTGTCTCATCTTCCAAACTCAGCTCCTGCTCCCTCTTCCTTCCCCTGGGGAACAGCTCAGTTGTTCTTTTCCCAGTCACTTCTTTATGCCCAGTGTTATACACACACACACACCTCCTGAAAGTGGGGGGCTACGGACTCCACTTTCATTACTACCCCTCATTCGACATAGCAAAGCTGGGCACACAGACATAGCCCTGGAGTCACCTCTGGGACACCCAGCACTAGAGCCCGACATGGACTCAGAGCCTCATAAATGGAATGGCATGAGCACCCAATAAATACTGTTGTCTTGACCCCAAAGTCACGACCCCATTGGACTGTTTATCTCTTTGTTATTCTTTAACTCACTCACCTGACCTTACATACAAATACCTGCTGGGGAGAGGGAGATGGGAGAGATTTGCCCTGGTGTCTCCCAGGACCCCAGCCAGGAGACTGGCCCCAGAGAGAAGGGGCAGGAGCATTCTGGGTTCACACACCTGGGGAGGGGTGGGGGCCCCCTGTGGGGAAAGTGTGGGGCCCAGAATGTAAGAGGTGGCTGATACCAGACAGAGGTTTTGCTAGACTCTCGAGGGAGAAATGTGAGCTGGGGGCCTGAGGAAAGAAAAATAAATTTAGCTTAAAATGTGGTTCTTCTTGTTTTCTTCCCCCTGGAAGATTAGAAGGGGGAGGGGAGGGGCCGCGGAGGCCCTGGGAGCTGAAGGGAGCTGAAGTGGGAGAACGCTTGAGGCTCATGGGAAGAAGGTGTTTAACGATGATTGAGAGGCCACAGAGCTTCCTTGGGGGTGGCGGGGAGGGGGCTTCAAGCTGTCTTGAACCATCAATCCTCCCCTGGTGAGAAAGCTGTACCACAGGTTTGCTGGAAGGGAAACCCCGCCTGGTCACCATCAGCATACTTTCCCAGGTGCCTGGGAACTGCCTGGCAAAAGCACACACCGCGGCAGCCGCCACCTGCCTTCAAAGGCTTAACCTCCGCACGGCTTTGGGGGCTTTGGGCTGCAGAGTCAGTGCTCACCCAGAGCGAAGCCCAGGTGCCTGGGACAGATCTGAAATGGTCTGCAGTGTGACGGCGAACGTCAGGCCCCAGCCTGGGATTCCTTCAGAGAGTGTCCCAGACGCTGCCTGGGGGTGGTCCCCTGTCCCCTCTCATGGCCACTAAGGTCAGTGTTCTGCAGCGTCTCTGTTCTCTCTGGGGAGCCCTGGCTGGCCTTCCCTGACCTGGTCTCCCCAGACCTCGGAAGCCGCGGGCAGTCAGGGATTTTCCCCGGAAGCCCGAGGCCTGCAGAAGGAACCCTGTGCCAAGGCAAAACACGTCCTGCTTTGGGGTTAGGAACTAGTGATTTGGGTTCTTATGCACACGCTGTAAAGCCACAGAGAAGTTGAGGTTAGAAATGACTTCCTTTACACTTCCTTCCAGCCAGACTCCATGCGAGGATCAAACTCCAGAATGAAATGTCTGCTGACGAACAAGGCAGGCAGGCACTCGGGGTGGCGGGACAGCCACTTTCTCTTGTGCTGTTTAACCTTAGAAGTAAAACGCCTTCTGCTTGGTGTCCCCACCCTTTCCTCTTATTATTAAAGTGCTGACTGTGCTCATAGGACTAAATGCGCAGTCCTTCGAGCTCCGGCTCAGTAAATCCTAACCAAAGCAGCAAAAGACGGAGTGTTTGTAACTCGGTTTTACTACATAAAGTATACACTTCACTCTTTTTAAAGCCATTAGAATGCAATGAAGTAGTCCCATCTGAACAGAGCCCTGTCCTTTATTGCCCCAATGGGGAGTGAAGGGAGAAGGTGGCCGATGGGAGGACATCAGTCTCTTTAGAGAACTCACCCCTCTGACTCCCCTGAGCTCTTGAAGCGCCACCTGCCCGCCCCTCTACACGAGGGAGGGAGCCGTTGTTCACTGGGTCCTTCCACTTCTGCCCTGGAAGGGGGCCGCGCCGGTGTGACACATCTTCCCCAGGGACTAGCACAGCGCCTGGCTCAGTGGTGCTCCCCAAACGTCTGCTGAATGTTGACTGAGCTGCACAGCGAGGCTCCAGGGCTGATCTGCACTATTCGTCACCTTTCTTGCTTGGGATCCTGAGTAGGGGCTGTTCACCCAGCCTGCCAGTCCCCTTGGCAGACCCCTTCCTCATCCCTGTCATCCTCTAAGGTCATCCTGAGAGTCATCGCCCCCCCCCCCCCGCCCCATCCTAGGAGCAGACATCACCCACATCCAACTGCTTCTGAGCCCCACCCCCTGATCAACCTTCCCCACATCTGCAGCCTTTTCTTCTCCCCTGGATGGCGGTGACCCCCCGGGGGTCCTGGCAGGCCTCGCTCCTTCCCCACCACTCGGTCACTCCTCCCTCGGATGGTTCAGCTGGAGCCCAGGCTGTCGCCATGCCCAGTCCCTCCGGCCATCTGCAGCGGAGCCTCCTGAAGACACGACAACTAACAACACCCACTTGTGCTTTAGAAGAAGAGCTGTCAGAGTGGCTACTGGGGTTGAGCTGCTTTTCCCTGGGAGGAGAGACACAGGCCAGCGAGCTCCTCCACCCTCTCTCCTCACTGCTCCTGACTCCAAGAGGCTCTCCTCCCCACGCAGCCTCAGTGAGCATGTGACCCACCAGCCTGGCCTCACATTTTGTTCAACTCTTCACCAACTAAACCCTCACCTCTGCTCCACTTCAACCACCATGGCCGTACCCGGGGGCTTGTACTCACCTGTGCCACCTGCCTTTGAAATCCTAAATTCACGTGCTTCATTTTTTAACCACAACCATTAACCCTACTCACTTTCTCAGCCCTTAAACAGGGCCAGGAAGCCCCCTGAGACCTCTAGCTCCTTGCCCACCCTTTCCCCCGCTGGCCTGTTTCGCCACTTCATCCTCTTGTCCAGCCGTATGCATCCTGGAGCCCACATGTGTAGTTCAATCACCACCATCAACCTCCTTGCCTCCTGGACCTCCTATGGCTCCCCTACAAGCCCCTGGCTCTGTATCCCCCCACTCTGCACCTTCTCTGCCTCAGGGCCTGGGGTGCTGAATATCACTGGAAGAAGTCAAATGATTGTACATATTTATGTCATGATAAACATATGCTCTCTGACCTCCCAGAGTCCTTAACGCTACTTGGCATTGCTCACACGCCTTCCTGGTTAGCTTGCTCTCTACAACTCTATGGAAATGGTCCTGTACCTTTACCTTACTCTGAAAACCCCTCATCCCCTGCTTCTAGCACTTACCCTAGCCTTGTGCTCCTCAGAGTACATGCTCTCCTGGCATGCTCCTTTCTGTCTCTGGACTTACCTCGAGTAAGACCTTGCTTTCCCTCCTTCCCAACTTTCTGCCTTCTAGGCTGGTGGGAAGAGGAGTCCTTACCACTCCAGATCCCATTTCCTCCTGCCTCCTCTAGTATCGTTTCTCACCAAATCTTTCCTGCATCTTGAGTCTCTCTGATGTATGAGGGAGGTGAGAGGCAAGAGATGGCTGAGAACACTGAAGCCCACCTTACCTGCAATTCTCTCGGGGTGAGTCCGGAGGGTGTCCATGAGTTGGGATAAGGTGCGGAGTTCTGTCCAAACCTGGCCAAGGTGCTGGCTCTCTGGTGCATCCATGAGGAGTTCTTGAAAATCACGATACACCCTTGCCAAGCTGGAAGAGAGACAATGCCTCATCAATAAAGGCATAGGTGTCATAATAATAATAATACCACCTTGTGCGATTTTTACAGATAGTATCTGCTTGACCTAGCTACTACATTATGTATCTTTGCAGTAGTGCCAAGGCAAAAAGAAAATAACATTTTATTTCCTTGTACATGTCAGATAGCAGACAGGGGCATTGAGCAATTTGTTCAGTCTCCCCACTTTGGCAGGGATAGGTCACCTCTCATCCCCGTTCTCTAAGTGTCTTCTGTCTAGAGAAGCTTTAAACAGGAAGTTAGTAGATGTTACTGGAGGTTCTTCCCAGCTACCCCCTGCTTTACTGAGACCTGCCCTTCCAGCCGTTTGTAGGGGGAGATTCTGACAGCCGTACTTAATCCACAAGTTCTTCCCTGCACGTGCGCACACACACACACATCTCTCCAACGCTGATTGGGCGAGGAGAATGAAGCCAGGAGAACCGGATTTGTTTCCAGGAATTTAAATGATATTCAAAGATGCTCTTCTGATTGCCCAGACCAAGGGTGCTGTGAACTGAACAACCAGCACCAGCCTGGGAGGCACTGGTCCACAAAGAGGGAATGAGGTGGATGCCCAGAGAGGCGAGAGGCTAGACCTTGTGGGCCCAGCCTTCTACTCAAAAGACCCCCGAATAAGCCAATATTTCACTTATAATGAACGTGTGAAATGTGAAACCCAGATTTCCTGGTTCAAATCCTGAGTACAAACTAGAGTCTGAACTCCCCGTTCCCCAACTCTCACCCTTCAATCTATAGACACTGTCGGTACTAGTCCCACCAAAGCTCCATCAAGCCTCACTGAGATGTCTCCAAGGCTCCCCAGATCCCAGGGTGCAACCCCTGGGATCTCCCTACATGGGTAGGCATTTCTTCTCAGGCACCTCAAAGAGACTCAAGCTGAAAGTATAGATTGTAAAAGTGTTTGCAGCCATGGAAGCCCAGCTAAATATCACCTCCTGACTGTCCTGGGAAGACAGGTGTCCCTCTCCTACTTTTCCATAATCCAGGGGTCGGCGAGCAGTTATATATTGTAGACTCCTGGGCCATAATTCTGTCATATTACTCAACTCTGTCACTGTAGGGCAAAGGCAGCCACAGTTGGTTCCCAGTGGGGAAGGCTACCTCTAAGCATTAGGCTGACTTACTAAATGTTTTTTTTTTCTTTTTTAGTTGAAATGTAGTTTTGTCCTGGAGGAATTATATCCAGTGGAAAGACTGGCGTAACCAGTTACCTCAGTTTCCATCTGACTTGGTGTTCATACAAGTGGTTGAAGCCCGCTCTACAACGAGCCCTTGTTGGTGATTCTCGGTTATAAGCTTCACAAGCTGCAGCCCAAGTGCAGCCCACTGGGTGGAGGACGGCCCTGTCCTCATCCCTGAGCCTCTGTCTGTAGGTCATACATACATCATGCCCTCCCACCTCCGACAGGGAACTCCAAAGGGATTGGTCTTGAAATTCAACCCCAGACCAGAAGTCATTACCTGGGAACCACAAGTCCCCTGACATCAGTGTAATGTTGTGTGTGTGTGTGTGTGTGTTCATTTTTCTTGGACGAGGGGCGGGCCATCAGTGTTCATCAGTTTCTTGGAATGGTCTTCAGCCCCACAGGTAAAGAACTACCGCCTCCAGCCAGATCCTCAGGTATCGCGGCCCAACAGAACTGATGGCGTCGGCAACAGAGGATTTGGAATGTGCCCTTTCCTGCTTGTAAACCTTACTTTATCCACCCTCAAAATATTTCCTGACCTTTGCCTTAGCCTTTGATGTCCAAGAAGGCTTTTAAAAAAAAAATTCACAAATTTGTGTGCCGTCCTTGTGCAGAGGCCATGCTAATCTCCTCTGTATCGTTCTGCTTTTATTATATGTGTTGCCCAAGCAGGCACTGTCCAAGAAGGCTTTTTTGTTTGTTTTCCTTTTTTAAAAAAATATATTTTATTGATTTTTTACAGAGAGGAAGGGAGAAAGATAGTCAGAAACATCAATGAGAGAGAAACATCAATCAGCTGCCTCCTGCACATCTTCCACTAGGGATGTGCCCGAAACCCAGGTACATGCCCTTGACCGGAATCGAACCTGGGACCCTTCAGTCCGCAGGCCGACGCTCTATCCACTGAGCCAAACCGGTTTCGGCTGTTTTCCTTTTTAAAAATATTTTTTTATTAATTTTAGAGAGAGAAAGGGGGGGGGGGAGACATCAATGTGAAAGAGAAATATTGATTGGTTGCCTCCTGTATGTGCCCTGACCCAGGATCGAACCCACAACCCAGGTATGTACCCTGACTGGGAATCAATCCAGCAACCTTTTGTTTTTGTTGTTGTTAATCCTCACCTGAGGATATTTTTCCATTGATTTTTAGGGAGAGTGGAAGAGAGAGGGAAAGACAGAGAGAAACATCGATGTGAGAGAAACACATTGATTGTTTGCCTCCTGCACGAGCCCTGACCAGGGCCCGGCCAGGGAAGAGCCTGCAACCAAGGTATGTGCCCTTGATCAGAATCAAACCTGGGCCCCTTTGGTCTGCAAGCCGATGCTCTATCCACTGAGCAAAACTGACTAGGTCTCCAGCAACCCTTTGGTGCATGGGAGGATGCTCAATCAACTGAGCCACATCAGCCAGGGCTCTAAGAAGGCTTTCAAAGAGTCAGAGACCTGTCAGGGCTGACCAGGGTAGAGTGATGTAAGGCAACAGAAGGGAGACTGAGTTTTTTCCACCCAAGCAAATGGATGGCCTGGGGCAGTGGACACAACCTAGCAGGGTGCTGCCATCAGACTTCAGGTCACACCTTGGAGATATAAGAACCAAGAAATCATGTCATGTGGTCCTAGTCTGAAGCTTTCTCCCCAAGTATCCTGACAGCTAATAGAATGCTCCAGAGAGGAAACACACCCTGCTCCCATGAGGTTAGGTGTTCAGCAAGCCACAAAAACACTCATTCAGCATTACACGCTCTGTGTGTACACATGTGCTCCGGTGTATGACAGGAAGGTGTACAACCTTCTCCCCATTCGGTGGGAATCTCAACACTTACATGGAGTTGTTATAGTTGGACACAATTCCAGGAGATTCTCCCGGGGTGGGACTTTTAAAACAAGGATTGTTCACATTGCAGAAAATTCCCTGAAGCCATGGCAGAATTCCCGCTGAGGGCATTGCCTTGTTGGGAAAATGGCCTTTAAGAGAGGAAATGGAGACAAGAAGTTAGTCTTCCAGATCAAGTGGATGAAGGCCCTAGGAGCTGGGCTTCTGAGGAAGGAGCCTGGTGCTTCCCGTCATTCATCAACATGTAAGAAGCAGGAGCATCCAATATGCCAGGCCCTGTGCTGGGTACCTGGGATAGGGTCTCTTCCCTTGAGCGCCAGTGTACTGGGGGGCCAGGCAAATGCTCTAATGGAGGCACAGAAGGAAGTGCAGAGGGGGACCAAAGGGGAGCACATACTTTCATGGTGGGAAGGGCAAAGGGATTTTGGCTCAAGAGGCCTCCACAAGGAGACTTGAGGCGAAGAGGTTCACCAGTTCCTTCATTTAAAAAAAAAATTATCACCAAGGATATGTTTTTATTATTATTATTATTTTTGAGAGAGAGAGAAACATCAATCAGTTGAAAGGATAGAACCGGAAACCTAGGTATATGCCTTACCCGGAATCAAACCCATGACCTTTTGGTGTATGAGACAACACTCCAACCAACTGAGCCACCTGGCCAGGACTCACCAGTTCCTTCTTATGAGCACCTGCCTTCAAGCAGGCAAGAAAGATGCAGATTACAGGCTCCTTGAGCGAAGGAGGGGGACAGAGAAGGAGAGGGATGGAAAAGCAAGAGTTTTATGGCCAGGAAGCTTATAGGGCTTAGAACTCATGAACAAGAGGGTGAGGAGCAATAACAGGAGGTAGGAGATGGAGCAGCTTTGCATAACTTCTGAGGTCTCACATCAGCTGCTTAGAGGGAGATGAAGGTTTTCCCAGAGGCGCTCACAGGCTCACCCTAGATCCCAGGACACCCTGGAGCCCAATAAGTAACATGTAATTAAGCATGATAGTTCCAGCATCCCTTTTCCTTATTTTTTTCTAGCACGATATATAACATATCCCTAAATTGGTCTCCAAAATATGTAACTCATCTATGCTCTGTTCCCTTCAAATACTAGTAAGGGTTTAGGTATAGAAAAAACAAAAAATAACAACCATTCATCAGTAACCACATACAAGTATTTGTATAGAATGTGTAAGAATGAAGCATTACTTTGGTAACACTGTTGAATCTCTGTTTTCCGTGTTGTAGGCGTGAGAAGGTAATAAGCAGCTATGATCCGGCCCTCCCAACCCCAAGACCTTTCTAAACAAAAGGATGGGACCTCCGGGTGTACCAAGGCTACCCTGTTATGCTTACATTCATGTTTGCTGTAGAGTGGGTTGACGTTCCTTAACCAGATCAAGACCAGAAATAAAGACAAAGGCCACATGAGTTCCACCGCAAAGCGAATCTGGATAAACAAAACAAAAAGAGAAAGAGCAGTGATGCTAGGAGATTATAGGAAACATACCCAGAGCACATGCACTTCATCTCAGCACCTGTCTATGCAATAGGACTTTGGTTGTGGGATATTTCCAAAAGGACTTCCTTTTTTGATCTCCTCTCCCATACTACCTCTACTATGATATATTAGACCACCTGGGCTCCGTGTTGCCTCTGTTTTAGAAAACTGCATTAGCTCAGGACTCTCATCAAGGATCATCAAGGTATGTGCTTCAGTGCTTTCCAGATGCTGCTGTGCCCATGAATGCAGATTCTGATTCTGTAAGGCCCTACTAGATCTCGCATGTAACGCTGATGCTGCAGGTAGGAAAGATCTCAGTTTAAGCTCTCCTGCCAATAAGGAAACAGAGGCCCAGGGAGGGTGGGCTACCAGTGCAGTGTCACATCAGCAGTGATAGCATCAGGACCAAAACCGAGCCTCCTGTCTTTCGGGTCAAGGCCCTGCTCCTCCCACGGCCCTGCCTTCTAACACACACTAGACTTTGTATCTGTGGTCACTGATGGATGAATGCATGTGCAAACGATTCTGTGAAACACTGTGATCCGTAGCAAAGTCAACAGAAACCTGGGTTTTACCAACATTTTTCCTTCACCAGGTCCTTGTTGCTTAAAGAGACAAAGCAGGGCATACTGCTGTGGGTGTTTGCAATACTGGAAGGAAGACATTGCTGACACCAACATTTGGTTGAAAATTGGGATTTAAATTTATGTTCAATTTAGAGTTTGAGGACTCTGGATTCCAAAGGAAAAAGAACCAGTTGGTTGTTGCAGCCCACACTCTGAGGCATTGCATATAAGGGTGGAGGTTGGAGGTGTGGGATTTGGGGGGGATAGCAGATAAGGGGTATGTGAACTGGTGTAATAGTTCTTCCACTTCATCCCCATTCCAGAGACCTTAGGAAGGAAATGCATAAGATTTAAAGAACTTAAGCAGGAGGCTAAGAATAGAGCCTTAAATATATATAGATGAGGTAGGGGCTATTAACATGATTTTTAACCCTTTGTTGTTCTTTCCAAAGAAATGTGCTTAAACTCTCAACAAAACGGTGGATACCATATGGGGTGCTAATGAGTGTCTGTTCCTTTCCTGCTAGTAAGGTCTGCCGAAATCATAACATAAACTGATAAGGAAAATGCATCAAAGAAAAAGAAGCAAAAACTGTATAGAGCACTGGGTTATTCTACAGTTGTAACTTATTACAAAATGTTTTACTGAAAATATGTCTAGGGAGGATGTGTTAAAGCAAGCATGTCAAACTCGCAGCCCGCGGGCCGAATATTTTTGCGGCCCAGCCAATATAATGGTATGTAAGAAACGTTTTAATAAAAATTTCGTAACTTAATCTTTACAATATCCTGTTACACATAATTATCAATAATGAACTACAATGTTCGCTAATGACTGATTACTATAATCGTGTTGCATTCATTTCTCTTACTTGCCTTACGCGCAGGCCCACCATTTCTCTCCACTAATACTAGCAGCGAATATTTTAGCAGCCGATTGCTATGTCATTAGTCTTGGACTGACTTGTTTGGTGTGCGGAACAGGAAATATTTCGCTTTCGGAGAACAAGAAAAATAGGTTTATTTGTGTTACGCTTATTAATTTGTGCAGTTATTCAGTGTCTGATAAGTTAATGGTCAAGAAAAAATATTAATTTTTATTAAAATGTTCTATTATTTTATGTTAACGATTACTCATTTATTTCAGCCCTTTGTATTCAACATGTCTCTATCGAAATAAACCTACATTTCTATGAAAATTGAAGATTTTGGTTTTATTTTTTGTGGCCCACATAAACTTAAACCTTGTTTATTTGGCCTGTGTTAACCTTTGAATTTGACATGCTTGTGTTAGAGGAAACACACACAGAGATATTGTGGGAAGAAGAAAGAATAATAGATTTTCCTTAAGGCATTCATTTTTCAGGGTTCCCCCTACACATTCTCCCACAAGATGGCAAAACACCAATATTGAACAATTCCCATCCAGCGTTAAAGGGACTGACCCCAGGCGCACATGAAAGCATTGGAATGTGGCAGTTCTTTCCGGGTATGCAAATCAAAGGAGGAAGGGCTGAGCCTCTTCCCCAGGGAGCCTATCTCATTGTTAACACTGCTCTTCCCAGACCAGCACAACTGTTCCCACAGCAGCCCACACTTCCCATCGTCTTGTCATTCATCGTGTGTGACGGTCACTACTCTTTCATGTATGTGGCTCCCTCACTGACTGTATGCTTCCTGAGTTCAGGGACCACGTCTATCCTCATCTACTGTGATTCTAGCACCCAACACAGGGCTGGGCTCATAATGGGCTCCCAATAAATACAGAATGAGTGAGTCTTTGTCAAGACTGGTCTGGGAGGCTCCTCCAGGAGTGCTGGAGGTGACACAGAGGCTCAGTTCCCCAATGGTTTTCAGATTTAACAAACTGCACTGGCTCCACACCTTCCATCCCAGGTCCTCCTTGTCACTGAGTAAGGTTGGGGAGCAAGTCTGGCAAGATAGTGATGTAATAGGTGCAATCACTTAAACCAGTTGTTATTCCTGGTATTTTACCAAGGAAATGACAACCAGTTCAGGTTCTACACACTAGATTCTTCCTTAAGACAACTGCCTGCAACCTTGGCTTTCTATCCAGTAAGCCAGCCTCTTTCCATGGAGCAAGTCTATCTGGGAGTAGCCCTCTGTGTCAGACATTGATGCTGGCTTGGGAATGGGAAGAGCTGGGTTAAGAATCACTGTTGCTCTTGCCTAATTTCCAAGTCTCAGTTTTCTCATCCGTTGAATGGGACCATTTTGTCCTACACTTTACACTGAGGGTTAAGAGTATGTCAGTAACTGAGGTTTATACCTGGCTCTGCTCCCTATTAGCTGTATGACATGAGGTAAGATGTTCAACTTCTCTGTGCCTCAGGATCTCATCTGGAACCTGGTAGGTGATGCCAGGACCCATCTTCCAGAGCAGTTGTGAGGGTGAAATAAATTCACCGTGTGAAACACAGAAAACAAATTCTGGCCCCAGGTAACTAACATTCAATAAACACAAGACATTTACTACTGGCTCACTTCTCACAAGGACCACAGGGGGCACTGTGGGTGACAGCAGGTTGTAAAGGCTGAAGAGCCAGGAGATGTAATTAAAATGATCTGCCAGCTCTTAGGCCTCCAGTCACATTCATGTTTCCTCCCTTTCTGGGCCCAGAACAGCTCACTTGCCAGTTTGGAAACGTGGGGCCTCCTGAGAAACTAACTACCAACTGCTCCATATGTTAGGGGGCTGGGACCAGGGGAGGGGTCAGCCAGCCTGGCCTACCTGTTTCACGGATAAAATTCCCAACCCCAAGCTCATGCATCTCAGTCCTCTTCACAATATCAGTCACATGCCCTGGCCAGTTTGGCTCAGTGGATAGAACATTGGCCTGTGAACTGAAGGGTCCTGGGTTCAACTCCGGTCGAGGGCACATGCCTTGGTTGCAGGCCCAGTCCCTGGTGCCGGTTCGGGTGCATGTGGGAGGAGACCAATCTTTCTCACTTCGATGTTTCTCTCTCTCTCTGTCTCTCCCCCTCCCTTCTACTCTCTCTAAAAAAATCAATGGGAAAAAATATCCTTGGGTGAGGATTAACACACACACACACACACACACACACACAGAGACACACACACCAAAAAACAATATTAGTCACACACTCTCTCATTTACTCCCTCGCTCCCTCACTCCCTCACCCATTTGTGTGTTTATGGAGTTCCTGGTCTTTGCAAGGCATGTAGTGTAAAGTCCTCCCACCAGTGGGGCCCAGATCAGAATTCTCCATTCCTCCTCCATTCCTTGCCTGGCCCTAGGACAGGTGCGGCTTTGCAGGTGTTGCTGTTAACCCAATCTCTGAGTTAGGGCTGCTGTTTTCAGCCTGTAATCCCTGCCCCTCACATGACCCCTTGGCTGACCCAGATCTGCAGCTCTGGTGCGTCTGCGTGCTGGAATCATGTGAGAAGCTTAGGCCGAGCCCCATATCAATCACACCAGCACCCCCGATCCTGAGACATCAGTTTGGTTTTATTGTTTTGTTTTTAACACTGTCAGGTAATTCCAGTGTGCAGCTGGGGCTGGGCACCGCTGGCCTAGGTAGTGGTTGGTAATCTTTGGAAAACATTTGTTGAGAGGCCGGTGTTATTGCTCTAACTCCGTGAGCGTTTGTTTTGGATGGAGGGACTGCTTTTCACACTTCGCTCCCTGCAAAAAGACCACCAGCAATTCTTTTCCTGCCTGGCAGGTCCTCACAACAACCTCTTCTCCCTCCCCCAGAGTCCTGCTCAGCACCCTGGCCCCAGAGCGGCATCCTTGTCCTTGATGCTCTACTGTGCAGGGCATACCCTAGGGAGAAATTCCACAGCATAATTAAAAACATGTTTTCAGAGCAGCTCTGCCTACCCCCACCCCTTCCCTTTAAACATGTCTGTAGCTTTAATTAAGCCCAGCCAAACTCAGGAGGGGCCGGTGGAAATTTTCCCCCTAAACTGGTATTTCCTTGTTGAATGTATTTTTTGCTTCCCCTCCCCCTCTCTTTACCACTCAACCTACTTGGGGGAAGAGGGGTCCCAGGGAAGACAGAGTTGTGCTTGCTGTTTTAAATCTTGGCGAGTTAGATTTTTCCCCCTCCCACTCTGTTTTCAATCTAAAAGTGGGCAGCCGAAGCTTGAAATGAGCTGGGGATTCTCCCTTCTGCACTCAGAGCCCGGATGGGATTGTTAGCCCGGATGAATATGACCCAGGACTTCCCTGTACCTGACAGGTTCTCCTCGCCTAATGCTTGGCTTGGGACTAAAGGCCATAGCTGTACCCAGTGCCCAGGTCTGGGGTCCTGGAAAGGATCAGCCCCTGTCAGGCCTCCCCCAAATATCCTACCTATTCTGACATGAAAGCTGGGACTGGGGAATGCCACCAAGGGGCCCTCAGGCTGTGAGTTCTCAGGGACAAGAGACAAACCTAAGGATCTTTATAAAACCTTCCTGCTGGGGCCTGGCCCATCGCAAATGTGGGTGGCTGTGCATTGTCCCGGGCAGTGCAGAGATCTGTCATTGAACATACCCGTCCCAGGGGTGAATTCTTTGAGAAGTCTTCTCTCACCTGCTCCCACCCGTTTCTCCTCTGAGCTCCTAGAACTCATCCTCAACTCCCATCGTGGGCTTTATTCTATTCCTCTGTTGCTCATGTTACCTTGCTTAGTAATTGTGTCTGGCTCCAGATCCCATGAAAGCAGGGGTGGCGCCTACCTCACCTGGCCATATAGGATGTGCAGGGTTTTCCAGGCCCAGTGTCAGTTTACATCTGTCGTCCTGGTGTGGTTGTTAGTAGGTTAATAGGCACCTTTCACTTTCCTAACTGCCTTGGTTTGAAGGCAGAATGAGATGGCCACCCTATCTTTGTGGTCTCCATGGCCAGGTTATTAGGTAGGGCTTGATACCTGGGGACAGTGTGGGGTAACGACCACGTCTGCCTGTTCTGGAGGCCCAGGTCCCCTCCCCCAGTCAGTCGTTAACCTTCCCGGAAGCCTCAGTGACCTCACCAATGGGGGGTTACAGGGGTGTCTTTTGGGGACTCCAGGTGAGGATTCGCTGAGGAGACAGTACAGTGCCAGGCACTTAGGAATACTTTGTAAATGTTAACAGAGGAAGAAAAAAAGGGAGGAAGGAATATCTGAAAATTTTTATCTCATGCCCTCAGGGATTGGGAGGAGAGGAATGGGGAAAATTGGTATCTGTTTTTGCTCTTGCTCATAATAGTAAACACCCAAAACCATAGAAGTTTTAAAAACTTAAAACCTAGGAGTTGAGTTATGAGCTGAGTATGTTGTATTTATTTATTTTTCTCTTAGAGTCACTATCTGTGGAGGCAGAAACTTCCAGAAGAACCAAAAGCTTAGGGAAGGATCCACAGACCCCGCCCGCCCTCCCCCCGTCCCCCCCTCCCCCCCAGAGATAAAGAGGGCTGTGGAGGATGCCTCCACCTTTCCCAGGCATCTGTAAATTCCTGGAATGTGTCAGCAGTGGGGAAGAGGGCTGGAGGCACCTCAGACAAGAGATCTCAATTTCTAGGCCACCAGGATGGCATCAAAGGAATGTCAGCCTAGACTAGGTCATCCTGGGAGATTCCCCCGCCAAGGTCTTCAGCCCGGATGGCCCATCTCACCTTGGAGGGGCTGTCAGTGTGCTCCTCCCAGAGGAGTGGAGAAGACAGAGTCCCTGACGAGAGGACACCTACCACACCTGGGAAAGGGAACAGAGACTGCGAAGGGCTCTGAGCCAAATCCTGTCTTTGAAAGGGACAATCTCTGTAACAGCAACATGCTAGCCACAGGCATGGAATCATTTCAGGCCAGCAGCCACAGTCCCCGGGTATACTTTCGGATGGCCACAAAGAGCACACTGAGAGTAAAATTAAGTGAGGATCTTAATTTCTTACTGAAAAGAGAGAGGGAGGAGGGAAAACAGTTGCACACTGGCTTTTCCTTCGCGTTCCACAGACTGCCATGCAGGCAGGGACTGTGGACTGTGATTTTCTTGTTTGCCATTGTGCACCCAGCACCCGGCACAGTGCCTGACGACTGTTAAGTATTTGTTAATTCAAGGAACAAATGGATGAATTTAACAATGAGTCTTGTTTGAACGTTGTCTGTATTCATTCTAGAGGGGAAACTCTCAGAAGCAAGGGATTGAGTCTCTGAGTACTGTTAGCACTTGGCTCCTGGGAGGGGCAACTAATGACTTGAACGCAGATTTGAAAAGTCACACCGGCTTTGCCAGGGGCGTTTCCCACAGATAAGCAGGCTCTCACTTGGTTTCCCCTCTGCCTCCCTGAGACCTGCCTAAATCACACAGAAAAGGCCCATCCGTGCGCATGGTTGGGCTGTCTCTTGCTCCCTTTTGTGCTGGTTATTAAACAATTGTCCCTCAGTCCAAACCCGCCAGCCAGTCAGGGCTTCCTCCTCATGGGTCTGACCCGAGAGCAGGCACAGAGCCCCAGCAGCAGCCTCGCGGCACCCCTTCTCCACAGGTCTGAGCCTCAGCTCCACCGACCTCTGCTCTGTGTTTCCAAGTCTTACTCCCACTCATTCCCCTTTGTCCTCTCAGCTGCAACTTGCCATTGCTGCCTCCATGGCACCTTGGGGTTCTCTCTTACCCTCTCAGTGACCAGCTGTGTGCATAGCAAACACCTTTTTATAGTAAAGTCTCTCTGACGGAGACGCTCCTAATGTTCCACAGTTGGCCCCCTTCCTTCTCTCACATTCCTTCCAACACCCAGGAAAACCCTGTCCTGCCTGCGTGAATCAGGACTTGAAACAAATCCATTCTCTTCCTCCCCACATCAGATTTTCCTCCCTGCCCTCCTTCCTTGCCTGGCTCCAGTCTTTCTGAGCTCAGCTCTGCCCACTCCTCGACCCTCCCCGCTTCTTCTTTCAGCTCCTTTAGTCATTTTTCGTCATTTGGCATTGGCATGACTCTGCAAGCCTGTAGCATGGTGCGTGCTTCCCTAGAGTTATATATTCAAAGCATACTCTGGGTTTCCCAGCTGGACTAGAGGTGAGTCCCGGGTGGAATCTGTGTCTTAAGCTTCTAGCCCCTGGCCCAGCAGCCGGTGTCTGCTCGCTGAAAGGGCTGGGTGAGCGGCTGTGATGGTTAGTGAGTAGTGTTGCATCTCACTGGAACTAAGACACCGTCATTGTAAGATGTGCTGTTGTTCTTTGCACACTACGGGAGAAACAAATGTGTCGGTTTAACTGTCACTTGAGTGTGAGCTGCGTCCCAATTTCAGGCACGTGAAAATGTGAAACCCAGTGCGCCTCGGAGAATCAATGACTCAGTATTTCTGGGCGGGGAAGCTCTGGGAGAGCGCTGTTTTCTGTTGAGCCTGCTCTCCAGGACTTGGGTCCTTCCCACTGCACAGCAGGGATGCTCAGGGGTGTGTGGACTGGACTGGCACGTTAAAAACCAGGACAGGGGGAGGGATGGGTGGGCAAGGGGTCCATAGGCAGGGAGGGCAAAAGAAGACTGCGATGTAGCCGTGCTGGGCTGTGGGTGGAAAATGTCCACCTTAGGACAGGGAAGCGCGTCTTTCTGTGAAGGACATTGTCAGAGAGGCTCGCAGGGCAGCCAGCCGGGTGACCACTGCTTCGGTGCTGAGTGGCAACCAGCCCATCCACGGTTCACCCTCCCTGCCCGCCCCCTGTCCCACCCCACGCTCTCCACCTATTTACCGGCCCCACACCTCACTCAGACCACAGGCTGCACCTGTTACCTTTTGCCTTTTCCTCAGGGTCCAGTTCTTCCAGAGCAGAAGCTGGATCTGCCTCGCGAAGCCCATGCTGGCGACCACGGAAGACCAGATCACGCAGAGCCCTTGTCAATGGCCAAGGCTCTGGGAAGCAATGGGCATAAATGCCGCCAGAGCACCTCCTGGCTCAGGCTGTGTCCTTCTCTGGGTGATTAAAGGCTACTTTCCCCCAGCAAAGCATAATCCCTTCTAATGTCGCATAAGCCTTTGCCGAGGAGAGCAAGCGGACACTCTGCTGGCTCCTTTTTAAGAAGAGAAGGAGGACCCTAAAGACACAAGTGGCTGAGCACTAAGCCAGTTGGGGCAGGGGGGAAGGAGGGAGCACCTCATGGGAAGCCAAGATCCTCCGGCTCCCGCCTCCAACAGAGGGTGCTGGGAATCTCTGATCTTAAAATGTGGAACAAAAGCTCTTTGCATTATTATAGGCTAGGCTTTGGCCTCCACCATAGCCTGCTCTGAGCCGCACCCAGGGTTCGATGGACCACTTGCCTCCACCTCCACCAACCCACTTGCCAGATCTCAGATGACCTCTCCCCTTTGTAGCCAATATCTTGCTCTGTAGTGACTGTAGGCCAGCTATTGGGGGGCATCTCCGAGCTTAGCAGATGGTAAATGGCTTTTTATCACTTGTGCTAAAATTGATGGGCAAGTCGTGGCTACCTGGAGCTGTGCTGGAAAAGGCACTGGCACTGCCCAGGCTCAGCGGGACAGAGCCCATGGCTGACCAGCCACGTCTGATGCAGGCTGTGCCTGAGAAAACACAGCGGGTGCGCCAGCTGCTGTCAGCCCGGCTCGCAGTGGGGTGCTACCGGGTGAATGTGTCCTCTGGAGTTGGATCCATGATCCTGAGGGACATCACAAACACAAGACACCCTGGTACTTCACTACTGGGAACTTTTAGTCTCCGTCTCCTCAGATCAGAAGTTGCTTCTCTTTGAAAGACTCTAGACCAGTGGTTCTCAATCTTCCTAATGCCACGACCCTTTAATACAGTTCCTCATGTTGTGGTGACCCCCAATTTCATTGTTACAAATTGAACATAATTAAAGCATAGTGATTAATCACAAAAACAATATGTAATTATATATGTGTTTTCCAATGGTCTTAGGCGATCCCTGTGAAAGGGTCGTTTGACCCCCAAAGGGCTCGTGACCCACAGGTTAAGAACCACTGCTCTAGACCCTTAAGACCTACCAAGGGTGAAGAGAGAGCCACAGAGAAGGAGTGGATGTGGACTTCAAGGGGTTTGTGATTTGGCTGTAGACATGCGACATGAACTGAGAGAAACGAAGGAGTGTGAGACAGAAACCGTGTGGGGGTACAGACTGTGCATGGTGGGGATCCCCAAAAAAGAAGGATGGTTTCCACTTAAGAAATCAAAAAGGGGTGAGAAACCAAGATGGCGGCATAGGTAAACACCGGAGATTGCTGCCTCGCACAACCACTTCAAAAATACAACTAAAAGACATAACGGACATCATCCAGAACCACAGGAAGGCTGGCTGAGTGGAAATTCTACAACTAGAAGGAAAGAGAAAAGCACACTGAGACTCAGAGGAGGTGCAGTGCGGAAGTAAAATATAAAGGTGCGGAGGTGCATGTGGAGCAGGCTGGTGGCTGAGGACACGAATGTCTTTTTCAATCAGGAGGGAGTCTCAAGCTCTGAGCTCCAGTTCCCGGCGAGTCTCTGGGGACCCAGACTCATACGGGAGAAATGGGACTGTCTGGCATCAGTCTGAACTCGAGGGCAGCTTTCTCTCGGAGGCACATGCAGCGATTGCCGGGGCCTCTGAGGACAGGACTGAGAGCAGCCATACTGCTCACTCTGCCCGCCCAGTTGATCCCCTGGGACCCCGCCCCACCCAAGTCATGCATGGAGGCTTTTGCATATGAAAGGCCCCGCCCTCTGTAATCTGAAAATTACTTAACAAACTGCAGCTGCCCCAAGGCCCCAGGGCAACTTGCATTGCTTTACAGCTGGCTTCTGCTGGGTAGCCTCAGACAGAGGCTAGATTAGCACTTCCTTAGATCCAAGAGCCAGTGTACCCAGTGGTCAGAGTGGGACCATCCAATTACAACTCCTCAGATCCATAAGGAACACACTCAGGGGGCAGACTCAGTGAGCACCAAAGCCCCACTGAACCAAGTCTTGCCCCATAAGGGTGTCTTCAACACAGAAGTTCTCCCACCGTAGACACAGCTGATTCTCACAGCCAATTGGCCTGGAGGTCAATTCCTCCCAGTGATACCTACAACAATCAAAGCTTAACTACAAAAAGACTGTGCACAAAGCCCACAAGGGGGTGCACCAAGAGTGTCTACCTCAGGTAATTGGGGAGGCTGAGCCACTGGGCCCTATAGGACACTTAGCACAGAAAGCCACTCTATCAACACAGTGAAGCATAAAAAATGCTGAGACAAAGAAACAGGACACAAATGACAGAAATGGAGGAAAGCAAACGACTGGATATAAAGTTCAAAACCACACTTTTAAGGTTTTTCAAGAATTTCCTAGAAACTGCCAATAAACTTAATGAGACCCTCAAGAAATCTAGTGAGACCCTCGATGTTGTGATAAAGGACCAACTAGAAATTAAGCATACACTGACTGAAATAAAGAATATTATACAGACTCCCAACAGCAGACCAGATGATCGCAAGAATCAAGTCAAAGATTTGAAATACGAAGAAGCAAAAAACCCCCAACCAGAAAAGCAAAATGAAAAAAGAATCCAAAAATACGAAGATAGTGTAAAGAGCCTCTGGGACAGCTTCAAGTGTACCAACATCCAAATTATAGGGGTGCCAGAAGAAGAGAGAGAGCAAAATATTGAAAACCTATTTGAAGAAATAATGACAGAAAACTTCCCCTACCTGGTGAAAGAAATAGACTTACAAGTCCAGGAAGCGCAGAGAACCCCAGACAAAAGGAATCCAAAGAGGATCACACCAAGACACATCATAATTAAAATGCCAAGAGCAAAAGACAAAGAGAGAATCTTAAAAGCAGCAAGAGAAAGAAAGTCAGTTACCTACAAGGGAGTACCCATACGAATGTCAGCTGATTTCTCAACAGAAACTTTGCAAGCCAGAAGGGAGTGGCAAGAATTATTCAAAGTGATGAATACCAAGAACCTACAACCAAGATTACTTTACCCAGCAAAGCTATCATTCAGAATTGAAGGTCAGATAAAGAGCTTCACAGATAAGAAAAAGCTAAAGGGGTTCATCACCACTAAACCAGTATTATATGAAATGCTGAAAGGTATCCTTTAAGAAGAGGAAGAAGAAGAAAAAGGTAAAGATACAAATTATGAACAACGAATACACATCCATCAACAAGTGAATCTAAAAATCAAGTGAATAAATAATCTGATTAACAGAATAAACTGGTGATTATAATAGAATCAGGGGCATAGAAAGGGAGTGGACTGAATATTCTTGGGGGGGGGGAAGGGGTGTGGGGGATGTGGGAAGAGACTGGACAAAAATCGTGCACCTATGAATGAGGACAGTGGTGGGGGGGGTGAGGGCGGAGGGTGGGAGGGGAACCGGGTGGAGGGGAGCTATGGGGGGAAAAAAGAGGAACAACTGTAATAATCTGAACAATAAAGATTTAATTTAAAAAAAAAGAAATCAAAAAGGCTTTTTTTTTTTTTTGGCAGGTGGTTGCTTTAAAAATAGGCTTTGATACATCACAAAATAACATTTTATGGTACTTTCATGGTTTACAAACTGCTTTTGCATGCGTTATGTCATTTTATCCTCCCTACAATTTTGTGAGGCAGATCGTCACTCTGTTTTTTCAGAGGAGGAGCCTGAAGCCTCGTGGGGTTAAATACTTTGTTCAGGGTCACACCTGACAACACTGGGTTCCAGCCATTTAAATCCCATCCAGAGACAGGGAGGCAGGAATAGCTTATCCTGCCCAAGGAAACCACAAGAAGTGGAGCAAGGCTGGAGTGCAGGGTGTGGATGGAGTGCTGAGAAAAGAGGCGAGGATGGGGAAACAGACACCAGACTCAAGAACTGATGATTATTATGGACTCGATCGAGGTTTCCTGAGCACCTGCGAAGTGATCTCTGAGTGACCCATGGGTGCAGGGCACCCACAAACAGAAGCAAGCCCTGTGCAGAATCATTCGGGTCTCGTTACAGGCTAAAGAGTCTGGGTTTTATCATGCAAGAGGCAATGGCAGATTTTAGTCCAGTGGCTGCCAGGAGTAGTGAGTTCACACTGGCAGCAGCATCAGATGGATGGGGGAGGCAGAGAGTTGGAGCAAAGGCAGCAATAGGGGAGGGATTGGAGTGATAGAAGGAAAGAGATGTAGTGGTTTATTGGAAGTAGGTGATAAAGAAGAGAAGAAGTCAGCTAGAATGACTGGGGTTTAGAGCTTGGCTGGCTGAATAGTGAGGTGGTGAGAACTGAGGACAGCGCCAAAGGAGGGCCCTGGGGACTGGGAGGAAGTAGGAGAGAAGATGGGCTTGCGTTTGACATCTGGACTTTGAGATGCCTATGAGGATATCTGATTGGTCACATGTGACCTTATCTGGGCCAGTCAGAGCCTATTCACAGAATTTTTGATCATGGATCTGAGAGAAGGATGAGTTTATCATTACAAAAGTTCCCAGGAACGATGAGAAATTAGAAGCCATGCTTAGTCACTAGATTCAGTTTGTGCTTTGTAGGTGAAGGATGGAATTTGGGTTGAAATCTCACTTGCTTTTGCTGACCAAACCTTGGGCCCTGGCATAGGACTGCATTTAAGGGAGCGAAGTGCCTTTTTCTTTTCACAAGGGTGCCTTCTGCTCTCCAAACTCTGCAACTGTGAGGCCGCCTCTACCACAGCAGCGCCTTTTCTAATCTACACAAAAGTGCCATGCAGGCTGGCCTAGGTCCCGAGGCTGTGTGCCCCGCCGCGGGGAGAAATCCGATCTGCAGTGAGAGGGAATGAAGGGAATGCGCAGAGAGGCCGGGGCAGACAGCGTAAGTCCCAGCTGCAGCTGTGCTCCTGTTTCCAGCTGTCCTTGGGACACAGCTGTTCCCCTGATTTTCTTTCAGGCAATTTAGCTGTAAGACATCCCAATCCTTCCAATAAAATCCCCTTTTGCCCAACTTAGCTCAAGTTTGGCTTCTATTAATCGCAACCAAAAGACTTCTGACGAATGTGAGTTATATTAATCAAAGAGAGGATATGACCTGGACCAACTGACATAAGGCAAAAAAAAATTTTTTTTTTTAATTTTCAGCCCATCGGAATATATCTGAATAAGGTTCCTGGGCAGGTACATGACGGCGATAGTAACATACGCAGAAAACTCAGGATAGCTACAGAAAACTTTAAAGACCTATACTGTCATATCTATGAGGAAAGTAAAAGAACTCTAAAATTTCAAATATTGTTACTTCTGTATTTATTAGGAAAAAGTTGGCATTTTAAAAAACATGCTAAGCAGTATGAAGGCATAACAAGTAGGATAATGTGTGATAGGTTCAAAACACATCAGTCATTGTATATATCAGCTGGGAGTAAAGCCCTTCATAATTAATCAAAACATTAAAAATTATATCAACTGATTCTTCAAATACTTTGGTGGCCAATGAATCAAGTGGGATATTTATATTTGTCTCTAGTTCTGAGCCAACTTTTTGTTTAAAATTTATTATTCACTAAGTGTTACAAGAATTTTTTCTAAGGAGCCTCAAAGTGAAACTATAAACACATTTTTTCCTTTGTTTTTAAAAGTAGAAGCAATACCACATAGTTTATCATCAGAGAGAAATGATGAATGTTGCAAAACCATTTGGCACAGAGTATAAGGAATTTCTCCAAAGAAATAATCTCTAAAAGTCACATATTTAAAAATATCTTTGGATGAAAAAACATTAAAAATCATGAGAATTTGGGTAGTGCATTTTTTCCTACCTCCTCAGGATAATATAAAATTCAAATATATTACTATGGATTTCTAACTATGTTATTAGATTAAATTTACAGTGTTTTCCTAAGGATGATTATACCAACATAAAAATAATTTCTGAATTAAGTAAAGCAACATCAAAATACAGGAAAAAAATCTTTACTAACTTGACAGGAGTGTAATCTGTGCTTTTCCCCTAAAATAGCTGCAGCTCGGTTTCATCTTTTAATCAATCTTGACTTTTACCTGATGTGTCATTAGTGAGTGTTCAGGCGTGGAGCTGCTGCTTATTGCTTTGACTTGCCTGGTCACTGCAGCAGGAATTGGATGCCCATTTTCTACTTTGCCTTGATAGGAACTTCTACAGTGTCGTAAAGGAGGTCCAGGCCCCCTCACTCGTTATGGTGGAGTGGAAATTAATGACCAAACTAATTGAACTTAAGCATTCAGTGGTTTTATAGAATGATTGGCCCATCCACTGAGAAATGAGTTCTATTTTACAAATTTTATCCCTCTCTTATGAGAATCTTGCACATTAGCTGGCATTAATTTAATCTTTCATGCAAGAATGTTGGACTTCGGGTTGCTGTTATTGTTGGGTTAATGTGCAGATATTGAATTTTAGCTTATGAAAATAGTACTATTTGGAAAAATGTTCACCTGAAACATTTCCACGAGCTTCATTCTTGCTTAGTGAGAGGAGACACTGCCCTCTTGTCTAAGCAATCTGGGCCCATCTACCCCCAAATATTCTAGAGCTGCCCTGGAGGACAGTGTAGAGGGAGAGGTCTAGGATGGAAATCCAGAGAGCTTGCCCCTTAAAAAGCAGCACAGGAGTGTTTTATCACACCACACCTTCCAGTAGCAAAACTTGGAAACTCACCAAATGTCCATAACAGAAAAATGGATAAATGAATTATGGTGTATTCTCTAGCAATGAGTGTGAACAAACTATATGTACAGAAATATGGTTAATTCTCCAACCACAGTGCTAAGCAGAAGTCTGACACAAAGTATTTGTCGTCCATGTTTACCTAAAGTTCAAGCACAGGCAAAAACCATTTCTTATGTTCAAAGTCATGGTGATGGTTACTTTTGGTGGGGGACATGGTGGCTGGAATGGGGTACAAGGGTGTTTCTGAGAGTGCTGGAAACAGTCTGTCTTTTGGTCTGGGTTCCAGTTACTTGGGTGTGTTCAGTTTGTGAAAATTATCAACCTGTAAATATATGATTTTTATACTTCTCTACACATATGTTATACTTCAATAATAATCCTTGTTTAAAAAGCGGGTGAAGAAAAAGAACACAGTGAAAGAACTTGATTGGAATGAGCTAGAGACGATGGGGAAAGTTTGCAGAGGGCTGTCCTGGAAGTCCCAGAAAAGAGATGTTTCAAGAAAGAGGAATTGATCCTCACTACCAGATGGCTCAAGGAAGGCCAGTGGGACAAGGTTGGAAAGCGGTCCATGGGACTTGATGACTGACCTCTGAGAGGACACTTTTTTTTTAAATTAAATCTTTATTGTTCAGATTATTACATTGGTTCCTCTTTTTTCCCACCATAACTCCCCTCCACCCAGTTCCCACCCCACCCTCCGCCCTCACTCCCCACCCACTGTCCTCATCCATAGGTGCACGATTATTGTCCAATCTCTTCCCGCATCCCCCACACCCCTTTTCCCCCCAAGAATAGTCAGTCCATTCCCTTTCTATGTTGAGAGGACACTTTTAATGAGGCAGGAACCAGACAGCAGAGGGTTGAGGAGGGAGATGTGAAGAGCACAGCTGCTCTGGTAAGTAGCTTGACTGTGCAGGAAAAGAGAGTGACCAAGACAGTAGCTAGAGGCAGCATCCAGTCAAGCAGGTCTTCATTTCCCCCAAGACAGGAGAGATTCGATCAGGTTAATATGTGGGAAAGAGTCAGTTGAAAGAAAGGTACTAAAGTCCCTGAGGAATGATTGATGGGGCCCCAAGGAAGGGGAGGAGGTGGAATTAGCCTTGGGCAGGAGAAGGGGCACTTTGCATTCCACAGACCCTGTGGGAGATGGAGGCCAGGAAGGCGCAGCTACAGGTTCCTTGAGGAAGCCAAGGCTGGGAGCTGAGGGTGCTCACCCTGGCAGCATCTATCATAAACAGGGCATAGGAAAAGGAGATTGAGATCATGTGAATTATAAATTGGTAACAAAAGCAGATTTATAGTCTCATCTTGCCTTTGCTCTTCTTTGATTCTTGATTAAGCAAAGTACATGTCTAGTAAGCCAACTAAGATGGGAGAGTAACTTATATTCAGTGTATAGAGACCTCTGGGGCCAAATCATTCCTACACAATCCCCCTCCCACCACACACACACACACACACACACACACACACATGCACACGCACGCACACACACGCATGCACACGCACATGAACACTTGCTATTATATTCATCTAATTAATTGGTAAATTATAGGTAGTCTTGTTATTCAATACAGATTGACAGTTTCAACCAATTAGCAACAGCAACAAAAAAGTTTTCTGGAATTCTTTTCCCAGTTGCAGGTATTTCTGCTCTGGGAGAACTGGACCCTTTCAAAAGTGTGCTGTCCCTGGGAAAGCAAGGCTCTAGTTTCTGGGTCTCATCCTTCACCTTAACCTACACTGTAGGCCACCAGGGCCCTCTTGTTCTCCCTGTACTCTTCTCTCTCCTAGACACCCAGCCCGGGTCATATCTCTGGAGCTGGTCCAGTCTTCAGACTGCATGGAGCATCAACTGGCACCCTGACCTTCATCAAAGTCAGGATCAACTTAGGGAAATTGTTCATATGAAAATTAAAGCTTTGGACATGTATCTTTGGAAACTGTTCGTGGACCCTGGGAGGTGGGGGAGGGGGTATCTACACACCCGAGTATGAAGAACTCTGCTCTAGCAGAATACCACTAAATCAAGCCATTATCAAAAGTGAGGAGGCAGGTTGCTAGTCCAAGCACATTTTACACACGCACTTTAAAAACTGTTTAGAGTTTTGCTGACTTGACATTTCGAAAACCCACCAGAGCCCAGGGATTTCACATTTTCTGGGTATTAAGTGCAAGAGAATTGGCCAGATAACAGAGTTTGGGGGATGTCGAGGAGTGTTTCATAGCAGACCATTAGTCTGGGCTGTTAGCACATGGGCCACAGCGGCGGTTCTGAGCTGCTGGCTGTGCACAGTCTGGTAACACCTGGGTAACCCCGCTCCCCAGCCAGACCTGCCACTCTGCAACCCCAGGGCATCGTGAGCTCAGCCTCGAGGCTCAGGCATTCCAAAGGGCTCTGCCAGCGGAGCAACCAAGTGACAAACTTGAAAAACAGACGAAAGAGACATTCTGGTGCCAAAAACAAATCTGGAGACTCAAGGACCTGGAGTAATTCAGCACAAGTTCTTCGTGGTGATCCTCCAAGTAAGATCATTAATAGCAGTGATTTGAGTCCCTGTGTGGGAGGTGTGTGCTACTTACAATGCTAGGGAAGCCCCGTCGCCTCCCCTGGGAAATTTGCAATAAGGGGGTTGGCAAGTGAAATCTCCACAGACCGGGGCAGGGGCTCTGCTTCACCTTCCACTGCAGGTGCAGAGCCTGCATCCTGGTGCCGCTTCGCAGCAACCATGACCAGGAGGAGCTCACTTCCACTGTGCCCGCCACGCGGGCAAAACCGCACGACGACCACAGCGATGTCAGTTCTTCAGTTACTGTTTGACCTTGAGCACGGGGAAGGCAGAGGAAAGTGGGGACAACGTGGGCAGCGTTCTGCGAGGTGGTAGAAGTGGTGTGGGGAACTAGTTCCTGGGGTTGCAGTCTGCCCAGCCACACAGAAAGCTTGTGGTTGGTTGTCAGATTCCTTCCGCTAACTTTGTCAAAGGGACAAAAACCTCTCTTGGGTGAGGGAAATCTCTCTCTTCAGCAACTCCGTATCACCTCTTCCTTAATGATGCGCAGCACCCTGCCCTCTGCCTCCTCCTCTGTCACACCCTTTGGGGCAGGGCAAGTTGGACCGGGAAAGAGGTCCTCATGCTTAGTCCCTGCCCTGGACTCCTCTCTGTGTCGACCACAGTGGGAATGTGGCTTGGTCATTTTAGCAGGACACAGAGAGCCTTGGGAACTCTGGGGTCCAAGCAGTCCCCCTTAGCAGTTACCCAGGAGCCCCCTTCAATGGTGTGCAAGCAGCTCTATCCTCATAGCTTAACCAAATTCAGATTCTATTTACCTCTATTAAATTATTTAAAAAATGCTGTTCCTTGACTTGGCCGGTGTGGTTCAAAGGTTAGAGTGTCAGCCCTTGACCGAAGGGTCGTGGGTTCAATTCCCAGTCAAGGGTATATACCTGGCTTGCAGGTTAGATCCCCAGCCCCAGTTGGGGTGCCGGCGGGAGATAACCAATTGATGTGTCTCTCTGACATCGATGTTTCTCTCCCCTACCACTCCCCATTCTACTCCTCTAAAAATCAATGGCAAAAAATATCCTCGGGTGAGGATTCACAAAAAAAAATTTTTTAATGCTGTTCTTCAATATCAATTAATGAAGATTTGAGTGTGAATACTGTGGTAATGTGGAAAATCAGTCTTTGAAATCAGACAGAACTGGGTCCATATCTCAGATCTGCCCCTTAGCTGTGTGACTGCTGGTGACTCTCTAAACTTCCGTGAGTATTTAAAAACAGGATGTTGCTATTAAAATGATGAGAGAAAATGTTTGCATTAAACCAGGAGCCCTTCAAGAGGGTTTTGTTTTTTAATAAAAGATGCTTCTTTATTTTTCTCTCAATAGCTATTTAAGTTTGTTAGATTATATTTGGAGAAAAACTGAACATGGTCCATCCAAGTCCCTTAGTACAGAGGCTGTGCTGCTTTATAAAGAGATAACATCAGGTCAGTATTGGTTTCTCAGCATGCCTGGAGAGGCCCTCGTAAGTGACAGCCCTGTCATCAAAGACAAAACAAACCTTGTAGTAAAATAGTTATCACTGGCTTTCAGCCTTCAGCAGCTAAATGGCAGCTAGAGAATGGCAAACACTCAGGGCCTAACCCAGGAATGAATTCCAGCCGGGAGAGATTCCCAGCAGGGCTGCGCAGACCTTGTCCAGAGCACGTAGGCTTTCCCTCTGAAAGGTGTTGGATCAGGACTTTCAAGATACCAAAAGTAAATTCTTGCTTTTCAAACCAGAGACTCGCCCTGTGTAGAAGGTGCTTCCATGGTTTGCATCCTCTGTGTCATACGGGTTAGAGAAAGAACAAAACCACCCTTTGACTCAGGCTGAGTGCAGTCAACCAGAGTAGGGGAGGTGGGGCATGCAGTGAGCTTTGGGGAGAATGCCAACAGACCTCTTTACTGTTATTATTACTGTTGTTGAAGCCATGGACAGATCACTGGGATCAGTCAGAGACAGCCCTCACAAGTTCCTCTGAGATAAGTCTGTTTTTAAACAGAGCAAGCTTTTATCAGTGCTTCCTAAGAACATTGCCTTCTACTTTTACTGATGGCCGGACACAGGTAACACCTATACTGTACTTTATGGTATTTAATTGATTTTAAATTGGCTCACTTTTTATACTTAGCTGGATCTTCAACAATGATCTGGGCAACCACAGGGTTTTTATGTTATGTTTTTCTAGAGCACTTTAGAACCCAGAACTAATAAATACATTGTCCACGGACCACCTAGCTACTCTTGTGTCCCACCAGTAGGCACACCATTCTTTGAAAGGCACTTCTTTAGATGGTCAAGTATATCATGAAAGGAGGGACTGTTATAAGCATGGGATTAATGCTTACTTTTCTTTTTCTATACTACTTATTAAACGTTCTCCCAACCTCTTTTTGGTTAAAGAAACTCTTAAGTATATAAAAATTCTTTCATGTACACCATCTCACTGGATCCTACAACTGCCTGTAGGTAGGCTGGATAAACATTATGGCCTGCACTTACAGAGGAAATTGAGGCTTGGAGTTTAAATTACTTTCTCAAGAACACAGAGCTAGTCCCTATTACAGTAGGAATAAGACCTTATACCTTCAGACACTTCATCAGCCAGTTACATGACACTTCTCCTTCTTAGTTAGTTCATGGCTGACAGGGCTCAGGTGTGTGTATGTGCTCTTAAGCTACTCTCATCATCAAAGACAGAAACTTAAGTCAAGGTCAACTTGTCACAGAGACAAGACTTCTATTCCAACTCAATGGAAAATAGTGTGGCTTCTGTTCTCTTCAAGATTTTGGTGGTTAAGGACACATGCTTTAGAATCAGACACACGTGGGTTTGAAACTATTCCACTGCTTAGCAAGTGCATGACCCTGGGAAAGTTTTTAAAATTTTGATCAGTTTCATCACCTGTACAGTGAGTAGTGGCTGTTGAGAACCCTTACATCACCGAGCCATGATTAACCGAGATGATACGAAGAGTCTATCACTGTGCTCAGTCTAAAGGGAGCATTAAGTGACGGCTACTATTACTTTGGTAAAAAATGTCTATTGTTGATGCACTTGCTATGTAATACTTTGAAATCAATGGTGACATGATTGAACTTTTAAAATGTAGGTCCACCTTCATGCATATCCAAATATGCCTGTAATAATAGAAGTCTACGCAAACATTTACTATTTCTCCTCTAAATGCATTAACATCTTGTGACCCAATAACCATCATCACCTCTCCAAATGCCTTCACAGCAGCAAAGATACTTCACATTTTTATAGGGCTTAAAATGGACTCGGGTATGCTAACTCAAGTCATCTGTCCTCCATAACTGCCCTTGGATGCAGGTATCATTCTCATTTCACAGATGAGGAAACATTTTTAAAAGGGTGGCCTGCCAAGGCCACAGAGTGTGTAAATAGAAAAGTTGGGGCAGAAACATAGGCCTTCTCATTCTTTCCCACCACATGAGTCTGACAAAGCAGGAACTAAACACATGGTTGAATCTTCCTTTGACTTACATCTTCTCTTCCTGGTGCATAATGTCACAGCCTCTGCAAAGGTTGCCCAGTGCCTCACTGGGCTTCGGGAAGCACCCCCTTTTCAGTGGACACCAATGTAGGAGGCGGTTGTTAGCTCTTCATCCTACTGTAGTTGTATCCCTTTTATTTCAACAGGGGAATCAGGCAGCTGAAATCCAGTATTTTCTAGAAAGGAAAACTGAGTCATTTGTTTTTCCGCTGATTTCCATTCTTACCGCCTACTGTGCTGATAGATGGCAAACATGATCATCTTTTGGTGACTCAGCCACATATTGGCAGCTTGTCTGGGATTCCAATTCCACTTCAGGATACTAACTTCCTATTTCCTCCCATTTCAGAAATCATCACAATAGACTTTAATGACCACTGTGAGCATCCAGAGGGAGGAAAAGGCGGGTTGGTTTTACACAGTTAGCTCTTTCAGTCTCGAAGAGACCTTTGGCGGAGAGCCTGCAGGCGCAGGCATCACCCAGCCCTCCTTCTAAAAGGTCCAAGGGCCCCTTGGGAGGGCTCTGGGCCTCAGACTTCACTTACACTTCAGAGAAAAATTAAGGAAAAACAAAAACGAGCAGCACTGGAGAGAGGAGGCAAAGGCTAGAAAAGTGAAGAGGGACAGAGGAGAGGTTCTTCTCTCAGATCCGTCTCACGTCACTTTAGCCCACAGGCAGGAAGACCCAGTGGCACTGACGCAGTTGGAAAGAGTAGCTGGTATTCCTCTTCCTCTCGCCTCTCCTCCCCCGAAGGCCTCGCAGCCTCAGTCACAATTCCAACTGAACACCTTTGCAACATTAAGTATTTACTAACTGCTCCCCACTATAGAGAACTGTTATTGCGTCAGATCACTTAGTAGTATTCTCTCTTGATTAGATTATGAATTATACTTGAAGTTGTTTTAGTGGAGTCTGTATTCTATTTTTATTCAGATTAAAGGGCAGGATTTGTAAAACACTCCCAACAGCTTTGGTAAAACACTTTAATTCACTGGGTTTGAATACATTGGCTCCAAGACTGAATTCAACCAGGAATAGATGTCTCCAAGGGCAATATAAGGTTCTTTGCTGTACAAATACATTTGTGAAAAAACAGCTTTAATAAAAACTGTATAATACATGCCTAGCATGTATTGTTAATCCTTGCATAGTTTTCTTTTGGCTGCTGGTCATGCAAAAAACAAAGTACAGTCCATAGCATCTTTCTGTAGGTGTCATGCACACTGCACAAAAGCAACCTGGGATGGGCTTGGTGGCCAAGCTACTCAATCAGGATCTCTGGGGTTGAGGCCCAGGAATCCAGTGTTTTATTTTTATTTTTTAAATTTTTTTATTGATTTCAGAGAGGAAGGGAGAGGGAGAGAGAGATAGAAACATCAATGATGAGAGATAATCATTGATCGACTGCCTCCTGCAAGCCCCCTACTGGGGATTGAGCCCGAAACCCAGGCATGTGCCCTGACCAGGAATCAAACGGTGACCTCCTGGTTCATAGATCAACACTCAACCACTGAGCCATGCTGGCTGGGCAGGAATCAGTATTTTTTTTTAATTAAATCTTTATTGTTCAGATTATTACAGTTGTTCCTCTTTTTTCCCCCCATAGCTCCCCTCCACCCGGTTCCCCTCCCACCCTCCGCCCTCACCCCCCCACCACTGTCCTCATTCACAGGTGCACGATTTTTGTCCAGTCTCTTCCCGCATCCCCCACACCCGTTTCCCCCCTAAGAATAGTCAGTCCACTCCCTTTCTATGCCCCTGATTCTATTATAATCACCAGTTTATTCTGTTCATCAGATTATTTATTCACTTGATTTTTAGATTCACTTGTTGATGGATGTGTATTTGTTGTTCATAATTTGTATCTTTACCTTTTTCTTCTTCTTCCTCTTAAAAGATACCTTTCAGCATTTCATATAATACTAGTTTAGTGGTGATGAACCCCTTAGCTTTTCCTTATCTGTGAAGCTCTTTATCTGACCTTCAATTCTGAATGATAGCTTTGCCGGATAAAGTAATCTTGGTTGTAGGTTCTTGGTATTCATCACTTTGAATAATTCTTGCCACTCCCTTCTGGCCTGCAAAGTTTCTGTTGAGAAATCAGCTGACAGTCCTATGGGTACTCCCTTGTAGGTAATTGACTGTCTTTCTCTTGCTGCTTTTAAGATTCTCTCTTTGTCTTTTGCTCTTGGCATTTTAATTATGATGTGTCTTGGTGTGGTCCTCTTTGGATTCCTTTTGTTTGGGGTTCTATGCGCTTCCTGGACTTGTAAGTCTATTTCTTTCACCAGGTAGGGGAAGTTTTCTGTTATTATTTCTTCAAATAGGTTTTCAATATTTTGCTCTCTCTCTTCTTCTGGCACCCCTATAATTTGGATGTTGGTACACTTGAAGCTGTCCCAGAGGCTCTTTACACTATCTTCGTATTTTTGGATTCTTTTTTCATTTTGCTTTTCCGGTTGGGTGTTTTTTGCTTCTTCGTATTTCAAATCTTTGACTTGATTCTTGCGATCCTCTGGTCTGCTGTTGGGAGTCTATAATATTCTTTATTTCAGTCAGTGTATGCTTAATTTCTAGTTGGTCCTTTATCACAACATCGAAGGTCTCACTAGATCTCATTAAGTTTATCGGCGGTTTCTAGAAAATTCTTGAAAAACCTTAAAAGTGTGGTTTTGAACTCTATATCCAGTCGTTTGCTTTCCTCCATTTCTGTCATTTGTGTCCTGTTTCTTTGTCTAGGCATTTTTTATGCTTCGCTGTGGCAATAGAGTGGCTTTCTATGCTAAGTATCCTATAGGGCCCGGTGGCTCAGCCTCCCCAATTACCTGAGGTAGACACTCTTGGTGCACCCCCTTGTGGGCTTTGTGCCCAGTCTTGTTGTAGTTAAGCCTTGATTGTTGAAGGTAACACTGGGAGGAATTGCCCTCCAGGCCAATTGGCTGTGAGAATCAGCTGTGTCTATGGTGGGAGAACTTCTGTGCTGAAGACACCCTTATGGGGCAAGACTTGGTTCAGTGGGGCTTTGGTGCTCACTGAGTCTGCCCCCTGAGTGTGTCCCTTGTGGATCTGAGGAGTTGTAATTGGATGGTCCCACTCTGACAACTGGGTACACTGGCTCTTGGATCTAAGGAGGTGCTAATCTAGCCTCTGCCTGAGGCTACCCAGCAGAAGCCAGCTGTAAAGCAATGCAAGTTGCCCTGGGGCCTTGGGGCAGCTGCAGTTTGTTAAGTAATTTTCAGATTACAAAGGGCCGGGCCTTTCATATGCAAAAGCCTCCCTGCATGGCTTGGGCGGGGCAGGGTCCCAGGGGATCAACAGGGCGGGCAGAGCGAGCAGTATGGCTGCTCTCAGTCCTGCCCTCAGAGGCCCCAGCAATCACTGCGAGCGCCTCCGAGAGAAAGCTGCCCTCGAGTTCCGACTGATGCCAGACAGTCCCATTTCTCCCATATGAGTCTGGGTCCCCAGAGACTCGCCGGGAACTGGAGCTCAGAGCCTGAGACTCCCTCCGGATTGAAAAAGACAATCGTGTCCTCAGCCGCCAGCCCTCTCCACATGCACCTCCACACCTTTGTATTTTACTTCCGCACCATACCTCCTCTGAGTCTCGGTATGCTTTTCTCTTTCCTTCTAGTTGTAGAATTTCCACTCAGCCAGCCTTCCTGTGGTTCTGGATGATGTCCGTTCCGTCTTTTAGTTGTATTTTTGAAGTGGTTGTGTGAGGCAGCAATCTCCGGTATTTACCTATGCCACCATCTTGGTTTTTCCCAGGAATCAGTACTTTTAACAAGCTTCCCAGGTGATTATGATGCACCTTGCATTTGAGAAGCACCCCAGAGATTAGAAAGACAGGCCAGTATATTCTACGAGTGTGTGAGGGTTTGCCATTCAAGTTTAGTTAATTCTCACAGCTTTCAGATTACTACAAACCAGTCGCTGTTGTAGAAACCACCAGGAGTGGAATTGGTTTATATTAAGAAAATATAACCTTGACTTCCATTATGTCACCCACAAATCTTTGAGAATTTTAACTTACTGAATCATAGAACTCAGGTCTGGGATCTTTTATGTGAAACTCTTATTTGAACGCACGGGTATTTATTCATTTTTAATTCAAGGAAAAGGACTCCATAAATAAATAAAAAGAATGTTTTATGACAACAAAGGCATATTCTTTGTGCAGACTTACATCGTTAGCAACCAGAATCTCCTTACCAAGTGTGTGTGTGTGTGTGTGTGTGTGTGTGTGTGTTTTCTTTCTTTCTTTTTTTTTTTTATTACAAAAGAGGTTGGGCCTGTCCAGGTTAAATCAGTAATTCGGTGGGCTCAAATGACACATCTGGAACAAGTGCAGCTATGGCTTTGTCAGCATTTTATTTACTTGGAATCATTGGACTTGATGTAATGACTGCCAATGCCTCCAGTAAAGCTCGATCTCAAGTCAGTTCACCACTTATGCGAATAGTTTTTGAGGGTTGTCTATTGCCAGGCAATTATGCTGGGTACTATTTTATAAAGAGTTTCTCTCAACACTCAGCTGTGCATCAGAATTCCCTGTAAAGCTTTTATAAAATATTGAAGTACGGGTCCATCCCACATCTACTGAATTGAAACCTTTAGGGGCAACATCCACATAACTGAATGCACAAAACTCCCCAGTTGGTCTTAGTTCAGAACCAAGGTTCAAAACCATGGTGTTAAAAATCCTACCTTCTGAGAATTTCTAGTCTATAATAGATAATATTGATATAAATACATTTGTCATAGGACATTTAGTAAGAACATATTTTAGACAAAACACAATAGCAATAGATAACAACAGAGCCAACACAGAAACAAATATATAGATAAATCCAAAATTGGCAGAGATTAGAAAAAGCACAGAGATATTTCTGGGCAGACTCTATGACATCTGGTTGATGGGAAGAGGAAGAGGAATAGACTGCATTTGTTTTTTTTGGGAATTCAAATTAAAAGCTTATAGTCAGAAAAACTGGATCTAGTTTAAAAGGCAATGCTTCAAAATTTTCATAATTCTTATATATTTGAAGTTGTATAAAAATTATACAAAGAAAGTATCTAGAGTGTATATAATTTGTATTAAAATTATATGACCTCTAATTTTTATTTTAGGGCAAAGCTATAAACAACTAAATTCTACATAAGACTGTATATGTTATCAGGAAAAATAAAAGACCAAACCAATATGCTGTGACCATGTATGAACACATATTACATGTGTGTCTAAGTGAATTTCAGGCAGCTGTATATTAAGTGAAAAGAAATCAAGGGTGTGCAGTCCAGCTAATGAGAGGTTCTCTGAAGGGCATTCTGTGGAATGTATTTCTCTTGGCAGTTGCTCTAGTGGACTCGATTAAATTCTAAGCAGATTTCTTTAATCCTTAGCTCTAACTGGGTCAGCATCATCTGATTCTGAGTATTATTACTGGAGACATATGCACAGTGATTATTGAAATAGCTGTAATAAGCTTACCTAAAAAGTTGCTTTTTCTTTGAAAATTTTGCTTTTTCTTTCAGCTCAAAAGATCCAATTCACATAAATTGAAAAGTCTCAAGTAGGACCACCATAATGTAGGGGAGGGAACAAACTGAGGCACCCTCAGAAGAGAAAAATTCCTTCGAGGTTTTTTGTGTTTGTTTTTAGACTGCTTAGTAAAAATACTTAATTCGCCTACCATCTTCTCTATTTGGTTCAGAAAGATTCTGTTGAGTAATTTGAGGACATGAGCTTGAAGAGTCTTCAGAGTTGGGAAGAGAAACATATTGTTTTAAAATCAGAAAATCTAAACAAAAGAGTCAGCTCTGTAGCTACCCCTTACCAGAGACCATCACTAACAGGAGGAACAGTGATACCATTTCAAATTGGGTACCACTCATTAGGTTAGGGTCCTTGTCCTGTACCCCGTCATCTCACCAAGTTCTCTTATTGTTTGTAGTTTGTTAGGATTCTCTTTGAGGTTTATGTTTACAAATATATTCCATGTAATCATTTTATCTCATCCAAGTTTGTTTTTTTTTTACCTCTACATTCTTTCTCTTGCTTTATTGTATTGGCCAGTATTCCTAGTACAGTGTTAACTAGTATTCAGATAGCAATAGTAATAGGTATCCTTGCTATGCTTCTCTGTATCAGAATGTCTCCGGTGTTATCCGTCCATTAAGTATGATGCAGACATTTTAGGTTGCCACCCCACAGCATCCCCAGATAAAATTACGTTAATAGATTTTTAGGTTACAGGACCATCCATGCATACCTGGGAGAAACTCCAGAGTTTACAAATGTAGAAGGCACTATAGTGGCTGGGCCTAAGGAAGCTATAGTACCATTTGTCAATGATCTGTACTACGGAAAGGGGATCTTAATTCTGTTTGCTTTTGAGATGTCTAGATTGAAAATTCATCACAGGAAACATGCTTCATCCATCTCTGTATTCATAAATACTCACTGCCCCAATATGCATTATAGGAAACATTTAAAATGCCCTCCCATCTTTGTAACTGAGTCTTTGAGTCATGCTGCCAGATTACCTAGAGGAGTTCTCAACCCCTCATACGCTGTCTCCCACCTGCCCATGCAGTGCCCCAGCCACGGGGACTTCTGGTAGTCAGTGGGCTCATGCACTCCACACTATTGCCCGTTTGCACCAGTCAGATCTCTGCCCATCTGTGATTCCCACAATGGAAATAGCAGCATCTTTTCTTGTTTAATGGTCTTCAGAAGCTGCCCTGTGTCTACAGGCTGAGGATCAGCAGTAGGATGAGAAGCCAGAGACCCTGAAGGCAGGATTTCCCAACTCACCTCCGAGCATGCAGGCCGGGGCCGGGTGTTGGGGAATGGGAAAGGGAGACTAGGCAGGAAGGAAGAAATGACAGCAAGAACGACACTCCCATTGATGTTTACCAGTGACAGAAACAGATGTCAACTGACCAGGCAGTTCCATTATGTTCTTCAGTTTGGTTGTCTAAAACAACCTGTGAAGCTATTTTAAAGTGCATAAACACGAACACCTATCCTATATAATAATAGCATAGTATGCAAATTGTCCCCTCAACCGGGAGTTCGTCCGGGAGTTTGTCCAGGGGGCAAGGCCGGCGGCCGGCCGGGGGAAGGGAGGGAGGCCCCCGGCTGGCAGCCGCCAGCTGCTAGGGACCCCACCAGTGCATGAATTTCACCCAGGCATGTGCCCTTGACTGATATCGAACCCAGGACCCATCAGTCGGCGGGGTAATGCTCTATCCACTGAGCAAAACTGGCTAGGACAGTTGTTGCAAATTTTATAATTTCATTATAATTTTATAATGAAAAAAATACACTTAAGTTGGTCATTGAATTGTGAGTTTCAAAGAAGTCATATTTTTATAATATGGTTTGATGGCTTTAAAGCCCTAATAGTTCATCCCTCTTTCAATATTTCTGCTTTGTTGTATGTACACTTTAATTTTTTAAAATTTAGTTTTAATTATAGTTGACTTACAATATTCTATTAGTTTTGGGTACATAACAGTGATTCAATATTTATATTCCTTACAAAGTGATCATCACAGTAAGTCTAGTAACATCTGTCATAACACATAGTTAATATGATATTATTGACTCTATGCCTATGCTGTATTTTAATTCCTGTGACTTATTTTATAACTGGCAGCTTGAAGCTCTTATTCCTCTTCCCCTTTCCCCCAACCCCCTCTCCTACGGCAACCATCAGTTTGTTCTCTGTGTCTATGAGTTTGTTTCTGTTTCATTTTGTTTGTTCATTTGTTTTGTTTTTTAGGTTCCACATATAAGTGAATACACTTTGAGTTTTTAATCTGTAATTTAGTTTTGAGCTTTTTTTTTCACCATTATATAAAATATTTGAGTTTTCAGCACTGAATTTGATTGGAAATTTAAAATTTAAATATTTCTAAGACCAAGTGATGAAAGACAAACTATCAACATATTCTAAAATCCAAGTAATAAGATTTAACTAAACCACATGATTCAGAAACAGGATTAAGGGCATCTCTGTGAAGTCCAGGTGATTGCCACTGGTAAAAACTAAAATGCTTTGACTGCTACAGGAAAATGCTAGAAAATGAAGCTTTCAACTGTCATTTGGAACATAAAAGCTTATGTTTAACAGGGGACAACTGTTAAAAAAAATTCTGTCCTCTCTTTTACAATTACTCTATACTGGAGAGTTTTTTTTTTAACCATTGCAGTCAGAAAATTATTTCTATAAGTAAGCACTTAGTTCCACCCTAAAAAGGAAAACCGCTTCTAACTGAATTTATCAGTTTTACAACTGCATTTTATTGAAGATGGATTAAAAGAGACCATTTACAGGAGCAAAAAAATCAGTGTGTCGTGTTTATGTTTCAAAACACGAACGTATGATATGTATGTGCTCAGAAGTCACTCAGGAGGCTGATTGAACGCCACCGCATGTGTAGGCTGCAATGAACTGAGAGCAGTTCAAGAATTTGAAGCTGAGCAAGATCTAGATATTTGCTGATTATTTTAAAAGAACATCTTGGTCCAAGGCGAAAACCCTGATGTGTGTTTTTTTTTTAAAAAAGGAATGAATGTTAATTTTTTACAAACTAAACTTGAAGGGCATTTAATTAATAGCCAAATTTGACTGAGTTCATAGATGTATAACCTTATAAATCAATAGAGAGCTCACTAAAGTTTGTTGAGTGAGAGATACATGCAAAGTGCTTAGAAGAGTACCTGATGATGACCAACATTTCTTGTAATATACACACATCATGGAATAGCAGAACCACCACAAGCTTAGGAGTCAGTCTGGCCTAGGTTCACATCCCAAAAAAGGAAATTACTTAACCTCCCTTGCACAGTTTCACCAGGGAGCAAGACGGTGACATTCCAGATTCTGTAGAACACGTCCAAACTTGTCTTCACTTACATTTCCCGTTTCTGCCACGTGAGGTAGGCTATCTCCAGGCGGAGTTGCAGGGTGAGTCAGGTTTCAGAGGGAGTGTATTAGGAGGCTCTCGGACATGTTTCATTTTGAGAGAGGAATGATGTTTTGAGCTCTTGGTCTATAAGCAGGTATATAATGTCATAGGAAAACCAAATGATATCAAAATCAAACTTGTGTGGCACTTGATAAAAAAAAAAGCCTGAGTTGACAGACTCACCCTCAGAAAAATAGGGAAATTACATGATTTCATTAAACAAGTTATTCTCACTCGAAAAGATACATAGGCATTAGTGAATACTTCTTCCTGCTTAGCAGACAAGAACTCTAACCTACTCAATAGAAATGGTTATCCCTAAATTATATTAAAGGATTGAAGGTACACTTTGAATAAAATCATATACTATATGTGTGTATTAAAATTAATATAATAAACAACTACAAACCACACTGTTAATGTAAAAACTTGCTTCTGTAAATTTCCTTTTATGAGAATTTCAGCAAGTATTTCCGTAAGACAAATTCATAGAAGTGAAATTGCTGGGTCAAATTACATTGTCACATCGTAAATGTCACATTACCTTGGTAAATTAGCTTCTGAAAAGTTACACAATTTACAGGCCAACCAAATGTAGCTGTGCCCTGAATCCCAAAGCTTTTCCAACTCAATCTGCTTTTCAGTTACATTCAACCCACAGCGAGAGCATAGCATATGAACTGCCTTAGATGTCTCTCATATCTGATCAACTAATAAATGGACTATAGCATTCATCCTGTCCAACTAAATCTAACAGTTGGTAAATTCATTTGCATTTTTATGTACATAATTGTATCATTTGCAAACATATGACTTTTATTTCCTTTTCAAAAAGTCCTCATGTCTTTCTTTTTTTTTTTTCTTGCCTTATTGTACGGCTAGAATCTCTAGCACAATGTTGAATAGAAGCAGTGATTTGTATGTATCCTTGTGTTGTTCCTAATCTCAAAACAATATTTTACCACAATCTGTCTGTACTACACTGCAACTCTATCAGTTTAGAGAAGTCCTACAAATAGTTTACTAAGCATTGGGTTTGTGTGGTGTGTTTTTTTTTAAATCAAAAATGGCTATTGAATTTCATCAAATCCTTTTTTTTTTAACTTGCATCTTATTGAGATAACTATATTTTTCTCCCTTTAAAAATGTGGCAAATGTGTTGCTTTTTCAAATATTAAATAAACCACGTTTGCATACATGGAGAACTAACTTCATGTGGTAGTGATACATTATCCTTTTTGATTATTGCAAGTATCTTTTAGATATGTTGTGATGTCTTGGCCAGGTTTTGATATCAAGGTTAGGATGAACACAGATTGTTTGGAACTATTGCCTTTTCTGTATCCTGGAAGGATTTATATAAAGTTGGAGTAATTTCTCCATTAAATGTTTGAAAGAATTCACTGGTGAGGTCTTACTTTTCTTTGTGGGAAGGCTTTTAATAACCAATTCCATTTCCATTAATAGAAGAAGACTCTCCAGATTTCCTATTTATTTTGTCAATTTAATTTTTGAGGAGTTTGTCCTTATTCAAATTTTAAAATTGACATTCATTTGTTTATTATATCACTTTTTAAAAAATGTTTGTAGAGTCTATAATATTCTTTTTCATTCAGATACTATTTTTCTTTTTTATTGACTTCTTACTGGAGGTTTATCAATTTTTATAAGCTTTTCAAAGAACCAGCATTTAGCTTTATTGTTTTTCTTAGCTTTGTTTTCTATATCACTGCTATCCACTGTTTTGTTTTCTTCTTCCTACATTTTTTGGTTTTGATTTACAATTTTTGTTTCTTGAAATGAAGCTTAATTGATTTTAACCTTTCGACTTTCATAGTAAATGTAGTTAAGGTTATAAATTTCTCTCTAAACATTGCTTTAGTGGCAGCACAAAACTTTTGATATGGCATGTCTTCATTATCATTCAGTTTAAAATATTTTCTAATGCCTGTTATTTCTTCTTTGATCCATGGATTTAGAAGTGTGTTCTGTTTAATTTCTAGGTACTTGAGGATTTTCTAGTTATCTTTTGTTACTGATTTCTAGCATTATTTCTCTGAAGCCAGAGAGCATATTTTGAATTATTTCAATCCTCTGAAATGTTTTGAGGCTTTCTTTATGGCCTGGTTATTGTCAGTTTTGGTCAACTTTAAATATGGCCTTAAATGAAATATGAATTCTGTCATCACTGACAAGTGTACTCTGTATGTAAATTAGGTCATTTGTTAACTGTGTTCTTCAGATTTATATTTTTACTACAGTTTTGTCTATTCAGAGGTATGTTAAAGTAATGCTTCTAATTGTGATTTGCCCATTTTTCCTTTTAGTTATATATTTTGCCTTGTACATTTGAAACATATTAGAATATCCCTCTCTCTACTAATGCTTCTTGACTTAAAATCTGTTTTCTCTGATATTGGTATAGCTACATTAAGGTTTTTCATTAGTAGTTGCATGGTTTATCTTTTTCCATCCTTGTAGTTTTTGTGACTTTAAGATGTGTCTCTTGAACACAGGATGTAAATACATTTTGTTTTCTTCCCCAGTCTGATAATTAGTTTATTGCTTGGAGTATTTAGTCCATTTTCACTTTATGTAATTATTGATTTAGGTAGTTTTATACCTACTATCCAACTATTTATTTTTTATTCAACCCATTGTTTCATTTTTTCCTTCTGCTTGTCTTTTAGTTTACTCAAATATTTCATTTCCCTTTCTTTTAACTTATCATTCTTTTTGATATTACAACACATATCTTAAATATAATACATTTACCTTGATAAGGCTAGAACTTTATAATACTACCATTCTTTTTGCGTTTTCCATTATTGTTGTCATGTATTTTAACTCTACATAAATTTCAGACTCCATATTACTAGTATTGCTTTATAATAGTCAATATTTATCTACACTCACCTTTCTGGAGGTCTTCATTCTTTTCTGCATTCCTATATTTCCATCTAGGGACATTTCCCTGTGCCCAATGACCCATCTATAGGCCTGCTAGTGACTAATTCGATTTTTTGTTTGTCAAAAGCATCTAGAGTTCACCTTCATTTCTGAAGGATATTTTTACTCTTTATAGAACTTTGAGCTGATAATCCCCACCCCCCATCACTTCAACAATGTTTTCTAGATGTGCTGACATTAATAACTGTGACAAAATGAAAACACTGAAATTGCTTAATGCAACGCTTTTAGGATTTCTAGCACCTAGACACATTTCGGTCACTTTAAATTCAAGGTCACAGAATCAGGATCAAGAGCTTGAAAGACTTTACAGATTACCTAGCCCAATTTCCTCCCCAATAATAATCCTTGTAGATAGGTATTTAGTTTTTGTCTTGAACGCTTTTTTAGTTTTGGAAACTCACTAAATCACAAGACAATGCATGTTACTTGAAGAAAGTTCTAATCATAAATTGCTTCCTTAGGGAACCCTGACATGAAAACTGCCCCATGCAACTCAGTCATGGCACTTCATTCTGCCTGAAGGAGCAGCAGAATGTTTATCTTTGGTTTTCACTTTGACATTAGAAGAAAGCTATTAAGTCCATGGCTTCCAGGTTAAGCATACCTTTCTCTACCCTTCCCAATTCCACCCTCAACCTTCACCACAGCCACACGGGTCACTAATCCCTGTCAATTATGTTTCTAAAAATAAACTGGAATGTAGGTCATCATCCCCACAGACAGTGGCTTCATTGAGGGCCCATTTCCCACCTGGATTGCTACCTCTTTTCCTGGTTAGGAGCAGAAGCCAAGAGAGCTCATGCAAGCCCTATTCTCTCTCTACTTAAATCTTCAACCGCTCTCCTGGACAGCATTGTTCTGAGACAGAGTGTGGAGGGGTAAACTTTATTCTGTTACCTGCTCTGTTGTTCTCTCATTATTAGCAAAGTTTATCCTACAAAACCAGCTGTAACCCAGAAAAACTTTGGCAATTTTAGATGCAACAGTTATAACTAAGTGAGTAAGTGTTAATACACACACACTAAAAATGACCATTGAGTTGGGATTTGAAAACCCTAAACTTCAGTATCCTAGAAACTAGAAATAAAAAATTTCTAGCCTGAAAGTCTAGGATTTATGACAGCTCCTGTCTTAAAAAAAATGAAGATGCAACAATTTAGAAAGACAGAATTTATAAACAGAATTTAAAGACAAAATTTATAATAAAGACATGTGGGTTCAAGTCCCATCACCCTTTCTTATTAGCTACATAACTTAGAGTAAATATTTAACTTTTTTGAAGTCTATTTGCTCATCTGAAAAGGACAGTTAAGAATACCCGATTTTGTGAAGATTAAATTAGATAGCAACCACAAAGCAAGTTTGTTTAAATAAAAAATGAAGGAAAGAAAAAGTAAAAATTAAGTTTTCAAAGCAGCATTATTCACAGTGAAAAAAACAACAACACAAAAACTGGAAGCAACCTAAATGTCTTATCAATAGTGGGATGAGTATATTTACCACAGGAATACTCTGCTGTAGTTTTTTTTTTTTTTAAAGGCAAAAGGAAAAAGATGGTTTAATCTCGAAAATATGTTGAATGTAAGAAGACATAAAAGAATCAAACAGTTGCCGAAACCGGTTTGGCTCAGTGGATAGAGCGTCGGCCTGCGGACTGAAGGGTCCCAGGTTCGATTCCAGTCAAGGGCATGTACCTTGGTTGTGGGCACATCCCCAGTGGGAGATGTGCAGGAGGCAGCTGATTGATGTTTCTCTCTCATCGATGTTTCTGACTCTCTATCTCTCTCCCTTCCTCTCTGTAAAAAATCAATAAAATATATTAAAAAAAAAAAGAATCAAACAGTTATTTCACTTGTAAAAGTTAAAAAAAAAAAAACAACAGGCAAATAATACCTAGGTAGCAAATTAAAAAAAAAAGCCAGGGAATCCTATGTAATAAAAGACAAAAAGGGTAATTAACCATACCTTCGCTACGCTTCCCATTGGCTAATCAGGGTGATATGCAAATTAACCGCCAACCAAGATGGCAGCCGGCAGCCACGCAGCTGAAGCGAGCAGAAGGCTTGCTTGCTCCAGTGATGGAGGAAGCCAAGGTTCCCCACCTGCCGCAGCCTGGCTCTGAGCTCCGAAAGCAACAGCTCCGAAAGCAACAAAGTTTCAATTATAGAAGCTAAACAAACCCCAGATACCTGCTTTCAGCAGGCCGTGGCCTCAGAGCTGGAGCGAGCAGGACGGTAACAAAGTTTCAATTATAGAAGGTAAATAAATCCCAGAATAAAAAAAAAAGAAAAAAAGGAGAGGCTGGGAGCTTCACTCCCAGGCCAGCCTGAAAACGGCCCTCAGCCCCTCACCCAGACTGGCCAGGCACCCCAGTGGGGACCCCCACCCTGAAGGGGGTGTGACCAGCTGCAAACAGCCATCAGCCCCTCACCCAGGCTGGCCAGGCACCCAAGCGGGACCCCCACCCTGATCCGGAACACCCTTCAGGGCAAACCAGCCGGCCCCCACCCGTGCACCAGGCCTCTATCCTATATAGTAAAAGGGTAATATGCAAACTGACCCTAACAGCAGAAAGACTGGGAATGACTGGTCACTATGACACACACTGACCACCAGGGGGTAGACGCTCAATGCAGGAGCTGCCCTCTGGTGGTCAGTGTGCTCCCACATGGGGGAGCTCTGCTCAGCCACAAGCCAGGCTGATGGCTACCAATACAGCGGTGCCGTTGGGAGCCTCTCCTGCCTCCTCAGCAGCGCTAATGTCTGACTGCAGCTTAGGTCTGCTCCCCGCTGGCAAGTGGACATCCCCCGAGGGCTGCCAGGCTGCCAAAGGGATGTCTGATTGCCAGCTTAGGCCCAATCCCCTGGGGAGCAGGCCTAAGCCAGCAGGTGGACATCCCCTGAGGGGTCCCAGACTGCGAGAGAGCACAGGCCAGGCTGAAGGACCCCCCCAATGAGTGCACAAATTTTTGTGCACCAGGCCTCTAGTCTATATATATAAAACCCTAAAATGCAAATAGAACAGAACAACCGAACAACCAAACTGAACAACCAGTCGCTATGACGTGCGCTGACCACCAGGGGGCACACAGAACATGGCGGGCATTGGCCACGATGGGATGGTGGAACAGGTGAGCAGGGGTGCCTGACCAAGACAGCGTGCCAGTCACTGTCATGGGGGAGAGCCTCTGGTGGTTACTGAAAATTCTTTGTTCCCGTGCACCATGGTCCCACCCAGCGCTCGCACCTGCTGCCAGCACCAGAGCTGCCGCTCGCACCCGCTGCCGGTGCCTAGCGCCAGCCCCAATCGCTCGGCGCTGTCAGAGGGTGCGGGCGGTGGCTGCTGGCCCCAATCACCCTTCAGGGCTTCTCTACCTCCCATTGCTCCTGAGAGGCAATGGGGGCTGGCAGCCGCCTCTTGCACCCACTGCCTGCGAGGACCCTGCTCACACCCACAGCTGGTGCCAGAGCTACCACTCACACCCACTGCCCATGCTGGTCTGATCACTCAATGCCATCAGCGGGTATGAGTGGTGGCTGCCAGCCCTGATCAACCCTGAGAGCTTCTCTACTCGCCCCTGCTCATGAGGGGCGATCGGGTCAGCAGCCGCCGCTCACACCCGCTGACGGTGCCAGCCACGCTTGCACCCACTGCTGGCGCCAGCCCCAATCGCTTCACGCTGTCAGTGTGTGGGAGCGGTGGCGGTGGCAGGAGCGAGGCTGCCGTCAGAGAGGGGGTGGGGGGCGTGGCAGGAGGGGCCAGGTGGGGGCACGGAGGATGAGCCGAGACCTGCCCCTGTGCCCATCACAGCCTTGCGGCCCACAGTTCCTTTCAAGGTGCACGAATTTGTGCACTGGGCCCCTAGTAATTAACATAAAATTCAAAATAGTGGTTATAGCTGGTGTGGGGAGAGGCAGGCATGTGACCAGGGCCTCGCCCTCGTTGATAGGGTTTCAAGATATGTTAGGGATTAGTGTGGTCAGGACCAGTGCAGCAATAGTTGTAGACTTATTTGGCATACTTGGGGCTAGATGGACCAACGCAGCAGCTGGCACTGTTGGGAGGTTGACACATAAAGGAGGAAAAGCAAATACTATATCTAGGATTATGGGAGCCAGGTTTCTCACTGAGAGAAAGGAGTTACAAATATGTAAAGACTAGTGTAAACCCTGAAGTAGTAACCTGAAGGTATTAATGTGAACTCAAGGTTTTCAATATATGTATGTACAGAAATACATATATATGTATGTCTTCTGTGTGTACATACACATGTGTTTCTTTGATCTGTCCACCAGTAGGGCTTAAAACCAATGACTTTCCAGTAGCAATGAGCACTTCTCAGCTCATTTTCCATATACTATTTCCTTTGAAATGAACCAGGGCTCCTTGGAAAAACGACTGGGGCAGGGAAAAGTACAAGATAAGTTTGGGATACCTTCATGTGTCAAAAAATAAGGAAAAGCTCAGAAAGTCAAAAGAACATAGACGTGAGCTTGAAGATATTCCCATAGACCAAACCTGGCAAAAGTATAAAAATAAATGATAGTAATATATTGTAGCTTCCTGAATAAAGTAGAAATCCATGAGTCCATACTCATAAATGAATAAACAAAAGGACAAATGGAGAAAGGACCACTCGTCCAGTAGAATATCAATCAAAGCATAAGCAACCATCTGGTGACCAGAATAGTAATAACTGATTCAAGCAAGAAGGGTTAATGGACTCTAACTGGTGACAATTTGTAAGAAACAGGAAGTTTACATACTCCTCACCACACTCTTTTGATTAACTTTACAATGGAGAAACATAATAGATACCATCCTAACCAAGTGATCCAAGTTAGCATTACCAGGAATGGGACAATTTGATACTGTGTACCTCATGGAATGATACAGTGAGAATATGACATAATTTCCATCATATTCCTGACAAAAATATACATCTGAATCTATTCATGAGGAAACATTAGCTAAACCCAAACTGAGGGACATTCTGTAAAACACTTGGCCTTCTCTTCAAAAAAGTGTCAAGGTCATGAAAGAAAAGACTGTTCCAGATTGACCAGTGCAGCAATAGGAGACTAGAGAGGAACAGCGAGGTGCACCATATGGTCCTGGACTGGGACGCTGGAGAGAAACATTATCGGGACAATCAGCAAATCTGAATGTGGTCTGGGGATTAGATCTCATACGCCAACATTAATCTCTGACTTTATGGTCATACTATGGTATGGTTATGCAGGAATATTCTTGTTTTGAGGAAATATTACTAAAGTATTTAGGGGTAACGGAGTAGCATGTCTGCAGCTTACTTCCAAATGGTTCAAAAATTATATTGGATGGGACTACACTGAAATCTATAAATAAATGTAAGATAAATGAACATCTTCAGCGTTGAGTCTTCCAATCCATGTAAACCATGAAGCATTTCATTTAAGATCTCCTTAAATGCCTCTTGATATAGTCTAACATTTTTTCCATGAAGATATTGTATATATTTTGTTAGACTTATTTTTAGGTATTTCAAATTTTTATGATTTTAAGAGACCTAAAAACTTTCATTTTCTGTTAGCTGGTGATACAGACATATAACTGACTTTTGCATAGTTACTGTAAATGTAGCAACTTTGCTAAACTGTAGATTACTATAACCACAGATACTGAATTATCTACATTTATAATCATACCAACACACCAAAACAATTTTCTGCCTCTGAGAAAAACCCAGAGAATTATGTTGACTATAATTTGTCATAAAATATACAATGCTTGCCATTTAAAGAGAGTTTTATACTTGTACAAATAAGTGTGTAAGTAACACAATGTTAGTTGGGGAAGTGTGCCCACAGTGCCATCTTCAAATTAAATCACCCAAGAAGTGAGGTATGATTCTATTTGATTTTGACATCTCCAGGCAACAAGTCTCTCATCTCTGTATCAAAAGAAATACATTGCCTAAGGTGCCCTCAAAGTAATTATAAGTACTCATAAATTCGAATTAAGTTCTCAGCATATAAAACAGCCTATCTGGGGAAGTTATTATCAACCCTTCACAAATGACTTCTTGGAAATTTGAACAATATGCTTTCCACAAAGCTTTCTGGTGGTCTGGCAGCTCTAAAGGGACTCCCCACTAATGCCCTTTCCTCTGGCTCATTCTTTCCATGTGTCATAAAACAGCTTCCTGGTGAATGATTGCCACATAACTGGGTATCAGGGCACAGTGCACACTGTGGGTCTCTAGAAACAGCAACATCCTCTCGGGAGATACTTAATACCCCATGAAAATAAAGAGCGTCTACAGATTAACAGCGTAAGCTGGACAAGATGCCAGAGGCCTAAAGGCAAGAAAAACCCAAAGTGAAACTCTCACTTGGAGGAGAAACAAGATGCAACTTGATTATATACCCTTCCACTGGATTGTCTCAATATAGTAAAAGAAAAATGAATCAGTTTAAAAGTATTTTCTAAGTTTCAGTATGGGATGATGAGAAAGTTCCGGAGATGGATAGTGATCATGGTTACAGAACAATGTGAATGTATTCAACACCACCAAAAGGTGAATTTTCTATTGTTAAACACTGCCTGATATTATTACTTAGTAATTACATAGCCATTAAGAGCACTGACCCAATCAGAATCGGATAGCCCTGTATTTGAGACTTGATCCTAACTGTTACACCTGTGGCCCCTGGAGCACACCACTAAGCCTCAGTTTCCTTGTCTATATCTATACCACAGGAATGATAAAATACTTTGCTACCCATTATAGGCTGCTGTGAACTTGAAATAATTTATGTAGGAACTTAGCAGAGTTCACGGCACATAGAGATGGCTCAGTAACCCTTGACTCTTATTTTCTTTTTAGGTTTTCGTAGCAATAAAATTCTTTTGTATTTTATACAATGAGGACTAAAAACAAGGCCCCAGCACAAAGGGACTGTTATATAAAACTATGTAACAACTTCCCATAAAATGCATTCCATGTTGTAATGTCAGGGGATGAACCCAAGTGTTGATCACTAAGCCAATGGTTAATAAACCTTAAAAGTTTCACTCCCTAAGAGGCAACAATTTCAGAGAAGTCACAAGAACTTGAAATAATTTAACAGGTTAATATATATGTATTTTTATCAAGTACAATATGGTCATACAAAAGCATTTACTACAAATTGAATTCACACATACAAAAAGAGGCTATTTTATTTTTTTTGTCCCTTTTATATCCTATTTTAGGCAAAATGATGAAACCCAGAAAATAACAGAACTGCACTAGTTCTAAAAACTTGGAATTTTATATATGAAATATATCCAATCATCTACACCTCCTCTCAAATTGCAAACAATGAGGCTTACTGAACTATACTTAGAATCAACTTAAATAAATCCGTGCACGGTTCAGATGAAACATACATTGTCAATGTTAAAAGTCCAGGTAGAAAAAGTATATAAAATTATTCATAAGTAAAAACATTTCATACAAAAGAAATGTTTGTGTTTTTAAACCCAGACAATATCAAGAGGAAATGCATTAAATTTCAAAACATGTTTTGGACCATTATATAAAATACCAAAAGGTTCAGAGTGTTGAACAACAAAATTTTATGCAGAACAAAGCCAAAAGTAAAAATTATTAAGTGTATTATAAAGCCAAATAAGACATAACTGCACTATATAATTTAGAAACTGGTTTAAGTGCATTTTCTCTGGACAATTCAACTACCACTTGTAAATATGGCAATTAATTGAAATGCAATTATATGCAGATTTGCAAGCCTTTTGGCCATTACATAAATATTAAAAAGTAAATTGCCAATTGAAAAATAAAAGGTTGCATACATAACGTAAAAGCACAATGGTCAAAGATGCACTATAAAATTGTGTTTAAAAAAACAATCATACTAAACAAAGAACTTTCAGGCACTTGCATTCAGAAACGTTTCTTTTATAAATAAGCACATAGTTTCATTTCAAAAAAATAAAGCTGATTCTTCCCAATTGCAGCTATTAGTTGGGAACTGTATCATATATTAGGGATGCATTTAAATGGACCATTTTATGGGGAAAATCAACTAAACTTCAAAAATACAGATAATTCCAGTGAGACACAGAGGTGGCCCTATCAAAACATTCTACCATTCCATACAACCAACACAGGATAACACAATGACAACAAGCGAAATCCACAATTTGGCAATCCTATACACAAGGGGCCCTGTCAAAAATTTTCACAAGACAAACACAATACCACAAAACAAAACAACCAAAAAAGACAACACTACACAAACTGTGGGGTTTCATCTTCAAGGTCTTCAAATTGCTGCATTCGTTTAAGCCTTGGCCTCTGACATGTTGGGTGCACGTCGGGCACGTCATGCTCCTGAGAGTTCTCTTTAGGCTTACTTGTCGTCGGCTGCATGGGACAAGCTGGTGCGTTTTCTGAGTCTGGAACTGATTTCAGCATATGCCCCTGAGGAGCGTGAGCTATGCCAGGAGACACTGCTGGGGAGGATGCTGCAGGCTTCTCCTCAACCCCTCTCACGCTAGCAGTGGGAGCACGTGGCTTATAAAAGGTTGTCCAGTGCTGGGGCTGCAGTGTTCTGGGGGCTCTGACAGGAGCGGGAGGGCAGGAGTCAGAGGACTGTCTCTCCAACACCAGTCTTGCTGTTTCAGTGGATGGCTTACTAGGCTGGGTGGCATTGCCTGGATGGTCCCCACCAACCCTGACGCTCGTCATCACTCCTTCTTGGAGTGCATTGGGCACAATCATTGCAGTCTTTGCATTTAGGTCTTTTTGTTCATATTGTTTCTCCCCTGTTTTTTGTAGAGTTTGCTGGTGAAAGCTATCAAATTTGAAACAAATGGGAGGGGTGTCTTTTCTATTAACTCCTTCAAAGGCAGGATTCTTGCAAGACTTGTCTGAATTTACATTTCCCATATTTCTGCCATTTCTCTCATGAGGAGGGCTTGCAAGAAGCAGCAGTCTCTCAACAGGCAAACTTACAGGTCTAATCTTGGTCCTTGGAGTATACCTCTCAACAACACTGTTTGTTTCCCTATTGGACTTTAGAGAAAATGGCTTGGAGGTTTTACAAACATCTTCCATCTTTTGTGATGATGATTCAAGCTCTTGGTCAACATGCAAACACACTTTGTTGTCTGAAAAAGGAACAGATTTATTTAAAAATCAAACTTCCTGGCTCTTGGTTAACAAGAGGAACATGCTCTCAAAACAACAAAAGTCTTACATATTTTTCCATTATTCTTAGTTATCTATGCAGAGGAGTTTAAAGGTGGATTCTGAATAAAAATGTTAGAATTTTATATTTACTTAACTCAATATAATAAACAGCTACAAAATCCATTGTTGGTTAGTAAAAAATAAACAAAAAAATACTTGCTCAAGTACTTTTTATGCACCATGCATTGACAAACAAGCAACTGCTGGGTCAAAGGGTTGTCATGATTTCAACAGGCAGACATTGGTAAATTCACCTCAGAAAAGTTACACCAATTTACAGGCCAGCCAAATACAGGTGTGCCCTTGAATCCCAACACTTTTGCCAACTCCCTAAATCTGCTTCTCAGTTACAGTCAACCCACAGCGAGAGCATAGTATATGAAATGCCTTAGATGTCTTTCGATCTGATCAATTAATAAATGGACTATAATATTAATCCTGTCCAATTAAGGTCCAGTAGGTTTAAGGAAAAAATGTCATTCACTCCATTTACTGTTTACTCCCAGACTTACTTTCTTCTCTTTCCTATCTAGTCTGAACCCATGGCCCATGTTTTCTCAAACTAGAACCCTGACTTCCTTTAAGCACTTTTCCTTTATGCTGCGTCTTCCCTACAAAAATTTCCTTTCTGGACAATTTCAGTCCTCTGCTCATGCTCCTCTTTTGGGCAGCGGTCTACTGACAGGTGCCCATCAGAATCACTGTCAGCTGACACCTCATCTGACCTTCCTCCTTAGCTGAAATTGACGCCCTCTCTTCCCTGGGCTTCCAAGCAGCACTCCATTGTTTCCCAGCCCCACATTTACTAGTACAGACCACTTTAAGGGACCTGACTCATTGCGGTGGGGCTATAGACACCCATCAAAGTATATTCTTAAGTTCTGAAGGGAAAGCTCATAGCCTAATGCAGTGGTTCTCAATCTTCCTAATGCCGCGACCCTTTAATACAGTTCCTCATGTTGTGGTGACCCCCAATTTCATTGTTACAAATTGAACATAATTAAAGCATAGTGATTAATTACAAAAACCATATGTAATTATATATGTGTTTTCCGATGGTCTTAGGTTGAGAACCGCTGGCCTAATGGATAAAAGCGCACACTCCAAACCCCAGCTGCTGGGGTTAGCTCAGCTCTACCACTTCTGCACTGGGCAAGGCAATCTCACTGTCCCTCAGTGTCTTCATTTGTCAAGATACTCATGACTGCATTTATGCTGCTGGGTGACCTGAATATCTAATCATGAAAATTGCTTAGAATTTTCTGGTATACAATACGCACTCACAAATTGCATTTATTATTGTAACTACTCTAATTGGGAGTCCTAGGTCGTGGGATAGTAAAATGGGAGCTGTTTACTGTTGGACAGGTATGGTTACCCACCCTACTAGCTGTTTGTCCACAGCTAGTCTACAAACATAGATTCAAACACGGAGTGAACGATTTATTAGGGACATGACCTTTGGTATGATTTCACTCTCTCGCACTTTTAAACTATGGTTGAGTGGAGCTAATATACCTACTTTATAGCACTGTCGTGAAGATTAAGTCAGATAAATGAAACCAAACAAAAAGCATAGTGCCTAGCAGAGAGAGGAAGGTACCCAGTCAGGCTATGTCAATGCTATTTGATTATACATCCCAATTTAACACATATGGCTGAATTTTTAAGAGCTGGAATTTAGCTCTAGTGATGTACAGAATTACAGTAATAAATGAAAGCCTTTCCACAAGCTTGATAGTTACCAATCACTGCAAATAAAATTATCCCACAGTGAATAAAATGACTGTAGTCTAGGAAATAAAAAGACATAAACATTTATGTGCTTACTGTGCTAAAGGCAGATGACAGGTAATACATTTGAAAAAAAATTTAGGAGTTTTGGGAGTCTAAATTTTTAAAATTTTAGGAGTCTAGTTGACTCCTTATGAGCAGTTAGATCAATACAATGATCTTTAGTAACAGAGATGCTAATGAACTATCATACTATCAATACATTTCTGCTATAATTGATGGCAAAAAAAAAAATTGAGAAAGAGCAAAAAAAAAAAAAAAACCCACAAACAAACAAAAAACACCTATGAACTCCAAGATATCTTTTTATAAGAAAGACTATTATGAAGAATGGTATTCACTTAAAAGTGAGTCAAGATACTCATAACTGCATTTATGCTGCTGGCTAGCAAGATCCACTAACTAAAGAAGCTTCATTCTCTGACTTCTCTCACCTCCACTCACCTTGGCTTTTCTTTTAATTCATGGCTTATTGACATAGTTTTAAATCAGTAAACATGTATTTTACATGGCCACTCACCAATGAGACACACATCACATTTTTCTAATGCATTCTGCTTTTGTTCTGATTCCTCAATAGATGCAGATGTTTCAAGAATTTTGTTTTCACTATCTGCAGTACGGATATCCTGTTAATGGAGAGAATTTTTAAACGTGATAAAGCAAAACACACCTCACAATAAACAAACCGTTCAAAGATTTATAACAATATAAATACTATAAAGTTCTAACACAATTCCATAAAGGTCAAAACTCACTTCCTTTGAAGAGAAAAACAGTGACTTCATGAAATGTTCTGGGTCTCTTTCTTCTGGTGATAAAAGAGGCTTCAGAAGACAGCCTTGGTTTACTTGAGGTGCAACACCACCTGTACTACACACAACTACATCTTGTGGCTGTAGGGATCCATCAAAGATCTTCTGGGAATAAGCAATGAGGAACTCTACCAACCGTGCTTGATTTGAGTATTCAGCAAGAGAAGAGATGGTGATAGGAGCAGCTGTGGGCCTTGGCCTAATAAGACTTGGTCCAAAGATCACCCCCAAGTTTTTGGAGTTCATCTTGTTTTCTTCTGCATGATCTACGACCCTGTGGAGTAGAACACATAAAGCTGTGTGAGATTTGCATATTAGACTTCCTCGATAGTAATTAACGTCATGGAAGGTTTGGAAGGATGGAGAAAAAACAGACTGTAGAAGTCTAAGAAAAAAAATTTATTTGATTAAATGTTGACCACACACTAAGTTGGGTTTCATAGAATCAGTATAAAATTTAAGTAAGTAGAAGGAACTACTAGAGTTTTACTGGCAGAAATGAGAAAAAAAAAATACCCCTAAAAGGTGCAGGTCCTCAGGCTGGAAACGTAAACATCATGGTCAAATTTGCTCGAACTGTCCACAGCTAGTCTTCAAGCCTACCTCATTCTACTTCCTAAAGATCTCTCTGCTCTACTGTCACTCCCACTGCTCTGGCCTTACTTCAAGCTCTTATCACCTTCTTTCTCTGATGATTCAAGGAAATCTGAATTGTAGTAAAAGGCCACCCCTCCAAACCATTCTCCATATTGCTTCCTGAAAGATCTAATAGGCAAATCTGAGCATGTCAAATTCCTGGCTCAAAATTCTTTAGTGAATACAGAAGGAAGTCAACTCATCCGCCAGCTATGTAAGATTTTCTTTTCCAGGCCTCTACCTAGCTCACTCCTGCTACTGCTTATTATATCCTAACCTGATCAAATTGTTTATACTTCCCAAATGCAGAATGATTTCGTATGTCTCTGTGTCTGTTACCCTCTGCCAGGAATGCTCTTCTGCACATTCTCTGCCACCAAGCCACTATTTAGTTCCTCAAGTCTGGCTCAGAGCTTCCTTCTCTAATTCATGACCTACCCTCCGCCATCTTCCTCTGCATGCTGTGCATAGCTCCATAACATAAATGATGCTGCACTGCACTTGTATGCCTCCCAAATTGACAAGCACAACAGGTGGCAAAACCATTATGTTTTCATTCTTATTTCCCCAACCAGAGCCTGGCACGTAGGAGGCATCTGAGGAAAAGATGTTGGCTGTATGAATACATTCATTATCTCCTTTTCTCTAACACATATTAGAAATGAAATGTTCATTTAAAAAACAATAGCACAGCCCTGGCAGGGTAGCTCAGTTGGTTAGAAAAGCATCACAATACGACGCCAAGGTTGTGGGTTCAATCCCTGGTCAGGACATACTAGAATACAAGAATCAACCAAAGAATGCATAAGTAAGGAGTCACCAATTAATGTTTTTCTCTCTGTCTCTCTCTCTCTAAAATCAATAAATAAAAAGAATAAATACAATAGCACAACAATGTGAATGTACTTAATAGTACTGAACTGTACAGTTAAAATAATTAAGATGGTAAATTTACATTGTCGACTTTACCACATTTTTTAAAAGAACAAAACCAAAAACTCATCAATTATCTATCCACTACTGAATGCTCTTCTTATGCAAAGTTCTTACCGTTTAAGATGTACTATGAGGTAATGAAGACTGTTAAAATTTGATACTGGCAACTGTCTTAGAAGGTCCTTGCTTTTTAGAAGAATTCGGTTGATTTCTATACATGTAGTTGGCCATTTTTTGTCCTCAAGGCTATCCTTTTTTGTCTCTTGTTCTTCATTTACATGTTGGATCTCTTTTGCAAGGTCTATAAATTCCTTGTACAATCGGAATAAAACAAACGGTTCTGGGAGCTAAAGAAGTAAAATTACATTAGAAATACCATTGTCTCCCCCCTTCCATTAATAATTTACTGACTAGCTACTAAATGGGTTAACATGAATAAGACTTAAGTTCTAAATGCTACAGATGTGATCTATAAAGTGAATATGACAATCACCATAAATCATATCTTTATTTAAAATGAGTTAACTGATAATCAATAAAAGTCTAAACTTTACATTCATTACTGCCCCAAAGTTAGCATGCATGTTCTTCAGCTGTTTTACTGAAACAAACCCAGGATGATATACAACACAAGTCAAGTTAATTAGGAAAAGCTTATACTCTCTGAGTTTTACTGGTATGGGGACAAAATTCTATAGGGTCCTTGTGTTTTACTTAAATCAGACTGAAGATTAGCATAAGGTAATATGATTTACAAGAGAGAAAAATGTCAACATTTTATTTATCTAATTTTTAAATACAACTTGAATTGTCATAAGGTCAAAAGGAAAAATTCCTCTGTCACCAAAGGGTATGCCACCTTGATCTGTCCATACCATAACTTACTTCAATATTTCCACTGCTCAGTGATGGAAAACACAGTGTACTTCTACTTAGCTGATGTCCCATACTATCTGTGGTGAGGTGGGTACCTGCTTATCCAGTTTCCCCAGCTGGTCCCAGAGAGGGAATGCTTTTATTTTTATTTTTATTTTTTTAAAAAATATATTTTATTGGTTTTCTACAGAGAGGAAGGGAGAGGGACAGAGAGCCAGAAACATCGATTAGAGAAACATCGATCAGCTGCCTCCTGCACACTCCCCACTGGGGATGTGCCCGCAACCAAGGTACATGCCCTCGACCGGAATCGAACCTGAGACCTTTGAGTCCGCAGGCTGACGCTCTATCCACTGAGCCAAACCGGTTCGGGCGAGAGGGAATGCTTTGAGATCAATTTCTACCCCTACCACTGCAGGATCTGAAGAAAGTAACTTAACCTCTTGGAATTTTAGATTTCCTACACGGTATATGAGTAAAATTAAGGCTGATCGCTCATACTCTAGATTTGAGTATGGTTACCCACCCTAAAATCTTGGTCCCATAGTATTCCTGAGACAGAATGAGAGCTAATAGTATTGGACCCCATTAATTTCCTTTTCCTGACTGACTGGAAGAGATAAAGGATGATTAACTGAGATTTATAGTCATTCATAGGTAATATGTTTTTATGTCTCAGCTGAGAACCTTTTAATGTGATTATAGAGATATCAATAGTTTCCTGGGCTAACGTGACAGGTCCAACATTTGTACCTAATTTCTTTTTCTCTGAAACCCCACTGAAATACAGTTAAGCCCACAGAATTGAGGGAACACCAATGAATGGAGCCAAAAACAACATTTTACAAGCTGAAGAGCAGATGAACAAGTGCTAACTTAGCAGGCATGAGAAAGCTGCAATTCCAAACTGAGATCCAACATGGTTTACAGGATTCTAAGGAGACTCAGGGACAGTTAGCATGAGGTGCTCTAATTCTAAAGAAGGGGGGGCTAGCCAAGAAGCATTAGATCTTTAGATCCTTGTCTCCATCCTATGTAAGAGCAACCTTTTCTCCAGAAGTCTGGAATTCCTTCTCTGGGCAGTACTGTAAAACTGAGGGTTCTCTGGATGGGCAATGCCAAATGCAAGAAACAGGCGAGCAACTATCTAAAAACTAGAGGCCCGGTGCATGAAATTTGTGCACTCAGGAGCGGGGGAAGGGTCCCTCAGCCCAGCCTGCGCCCTCTCGCAGTCCAGGACCCCTTGGGGGATGTCTGCCTGCCAGCTTAGGCCCGATCCCTGAGAAGCCAGGCTTGCTGCTTCTTAGCGCTGCCTTGGAGGCTGGAGAGGCTCCTGCCACTGCTGCTGTGCTCCCCAGACATGAGCCTGGCTCCTGCATTGAGCGTCTGCCCCTGGTAGTCAGTGGGCGTCATAGCAACTGGTCGTTCCACCATTAACGGTCACTAGGCTTTTATGTATAGATAGAAATTTAATGACTGTATGCATGCTGAATGCAGAGATCCTAGAGCCTTCTTATCCTACTTGGCTTCCAAAGCCTGGCACCATACCTCCAGGCAGTAAAAGACCCTTCTCTGGGGTATCACACCAGCACAAGAATAAAGACCTAGAGATGCAGACATCAGGTGTCTCTCAGGAAAGCTCAAAATCTTCAAAGACTTCCTATATTCAAGAGCTTCCAAAGACATTTCAATTCCCACCTCTTTCATTTTAAGCAAACAACCATGGAAGACAAATCAAAATAGGTAAAAAAATCAAACCCTAAAACTTGAAGGTCTAAAACTATACTTTTCTAAATGGTAGTAGCCACTAACAACATAAGAGTAGAGCACTGGAAATGTAGCTGGTCCAAATTGACATGTGCTTTTAATGAAAAATACACATCAGATTTTAAAGACTCTAACAACAACAACAAAGTAAAATATTTCATTAACGATTTAAAAATATTGATTAGATACAAATATATTCAATGTTAAATAAAATATTAAAATTAAGTCTACCTGTTTTTTCTTTTTATATGGCTACTAGAAAATTTAATATTATATATGGATCTACATTATATCTATATTGGATAGGGCTAGAGGCTATGCAGAGAACTCTATTTATTAACTTTTTTAAAATTTATTTTTTTTGAGAGATAGAGAGAGAAAGAGAGAGAGAGAGAAAGAGAGAGACATCAACCATCAACTTGCTGTTCCACCCATCCACACATTCATTGATTGATGCCTGCATATGCTCTGACCAGAGATTGAACCTTCAATCCTGGCACATTAGGACAATGCTCCAACTAACTGAGCTACCCAGCCAAGGCAAGAATGTTTTTTTAAAAAAGTTATGAATATCCTGAAGTAAGATACTGCATTCATTTAAAAAGAAAGAATGTTATAAAAAAAAAAACACAGAGAACCAGAGTTCTTAGAAATTAAAACATGACTTTAGAAATGAAATAGTTTACAGCAGGGCTGAATGAAAAGCTTCGGAAATATCGTAGAAAGTATTAAAAAATAAAAAAGAATAATAGAAAAAAGGAACTACAGAAGCAGTACATGTCCAAATATAAGTTCCAGAAAGAAAACAGAGAGGAGAAGTGGGCAATAATATAAAATTCCTAAGAATTAAAGGACAAATAACCAGAATGATATATTTCACAGAGTGCCTGAAACAGATGAAATACACCTACATCAAGGCATACCATTGTGATATTTTAGAATAGGGAGAAAAAGAAAGCTCTACAACAGTGGTTCTCAACCTTCTGGCCCTTTAAATACAGTTCCTCATGTTGTGACCCAACCATAAAATTATTTTCGTTGCTACTTCCTAACTGTAATGTTGCTACTGTTATGAATCGTAATGTAAATATCTGATATGCAGGATGGTCTTAGGCGACCCCTGTGAAAGGGTAGTTTGACCACCAAAGGGGTCTGGACTCACAGGTTGAGAACCGCTGCTCTACAAGCTTTCAGAGAGAATAGGCCACACACACAAAATTCAGGAATGAGGAGGATCTGAGTCTCCAAAGAGAACAAGAAAAATGCCTTCAAAATTCTGAAGAAAATAACTTCCAGCTTAGAATAAATATTATATCCTTCCACATCATCCACACTCTCCAATTCCCATCAAGAAAATAGAATAAAGAAAGACAAAGTTTCAAATATTTAATCTTATTGCTCAAGGGATGGGCATGACTAAAACAGAATAAATCAATACAAAGCACAGAAGACAGGTGCAACCTCACAAAAGAGAATAGGGTGGAGACGAAAGGGTCCAGGATGACAGATAGACAGCAGAACTCTGAAGAGAGACATGTTCAGGACCGTGGTTACTATGCTCTCTGTAACTCTCTTCATTTTCACCAGAGGACAGAGGGCTGCTGGGCTTGGCCCAGGTCATTTTTAACACTTGGCTTCTCATGACAATGTGCAGATTGTTCCAGCAACCCCTCCATGAGCTGCTCCTCGAAGCCACAAAGGCCACTTATTTCACCCCACATAAGTGTTTTCTTTGGACCTAATCCTGTAAACTGCAATGAGCACAGAAAGAGGAAATACAAAGTAGGCCACTCCTCAACCATCTTCCTGCTGAATTTCCAGAGAACCCAGCTTATAGGATAGCCCTGGCTGACACCCCAAGTGTGGTGAACTTCTAGGATACACTCATGATGGTGCCCACTGACCTCCCACAATAGCTACTTTAAAACACTGTGCCAATGAAGGTAAAGCTGGACTATGACCCAGACACTGTTGTTAATGAATCGACCCTTCTTATAACAATGTAATAGTCTTTCCTTACACAGCTAGATTTATGCTTTCTGCTTAGTTTTCTATAACTTAATGATATACTGTTTAGGAATTCACAATAGGTATTAAAACTTAAGAAAGGAGAGGGAGTTATTAACACGGCTAGGAAAAACCACTGGGGTGGGGTTACAGATTGCAATGGGGAGGGGCACAAAGAACCCTTTTAAAAGGTATAGTAGGTGTTCTATTTCCGTAAGCTAGATAATGGGAAATGAGTGTTTGTTTTTATTACTATTGGTCTGTAAACTGTACATATATTTTACACATACTTTAATGTATATATTAAGAAAGATATTAATATGGTCTATGTCAATGAACATATGTGTAGCAAATGTAGTCATCAAAATACAAATCATATTTTTGCTCTTTTCCAGTTAATGTTAGGTTTTAAGGGTAGACTTTACCTGTCGAAGGTATAATTTCAAGACGTCACAGATGTCATGTGCACTAAATTCTGAAATGTCTACCAACTGCATTCCATTTTCCAAAGCCTGACACAGTTTTTCAGTTTTTATTTTGTTTCCACATACACGATAAATTCCCTTGAGAAGAAAGAGGGAAAATATTGCAAAATTCTGTTTAGAACAAAGGCTAAATGTGGACATTTAAATATCTTTGATGTGCCCACTTCAATTTTTATTAGTACTTCAGAAAAAAAAACTTGTGTTAAATAAGGTAATGTTTTCCAAATAAATCTGAATAAAATCAGTTCTTATTAAAAATTAAGAGCACTGTTTTCCTTTAAAGTGTTATCATTAGAATAAATCACACAGGCATTTGTTTAAAAATGTTCATTTCAAGAGTTACAACATACCTGTAGACACAAGGCTCTACTTTCAATCTCTGTGGCACATACTTTGAGTATAAAAGGAATGCCATCTGGTTCCTTTTTTGCAACTTGTGTGAATTCTGCTCCAAATAAATGTATTTTCCCCAAAAGTTTTTGATGACCACAAATGATGACTAAATTTTCCAAACACTTTCGGTGACAAACAAGGAGACACTAAGAAAATAATTTAAAACTGGTTAATTTATCTTAAAACTATTCACAACTGGACAAGCTAAAGGTAGAGTGGTAACACAAAAAAATGAGTTTAAAAGGTATTACTTACGGTGTTTGGAATACATTTAATAGCAAAATGAAATATAAAATTGTAGAAGGTACATGTGGTTCAATTTATTTGCAATCCTAATCAGTAAAATTAATTTTTTAAAGTATAAAACAAAAAGCATTAAGGGGCTAATGTAATTCCAGAAAGATCTTACCTCTTCACATTCAACACCTTGGAATACAACAATGCTTTCACAATCCCTACATTTCGTGGGGGATCTCAACTTGCGAAACTTGTGAGTGAGAGCTGCCTTTGACATCAATGTTTTCTTATATGTTCCAAGTGAATTGGGTCCTTGCAATAGAAACAGATTATTATATAAAAATCGTAAGGTGACTTTTTTTCATAAGACAGAATATTTTGAAAAATTTGCAATCATTCATAGGTTACAAAAAGCTATTATTTTGAGTCTATAAAATAAAGGGTCTAATTTAGAAATCTCTTACGAGGCACACATTTATCAAACATTTTAACGATGAGTAAAAATCACCACCAAACCAGTAAGATACTTCTAAAATAGTATAGCAGAATCAGAAAGTTAACACTGTTATTAATATGCCCTTTATTAAGCTGGGAAGGGTTTTCTATAGGTGGCATTTACATAGGGTTTTTATAAAATGCCCCTTTTATAGAAACTTCAAAGAAAACTAGCTGTATGAGGTAACTGTGTCATATTCCCATTACAGATAAAGCTATTCTTAAATCATCATAAAATTATAGCTAATACTAGCTAGTAATATATGAATATCCTGCAAGAGGTCAAATGTTCTGTACTGTTTTAGGAAATGATGCCAAAACAGATATCTGGAGGTTTCAAATATATAAAATTAATTTATATGAGTCTAATTCAAGTCATTAAGGTAAAAGACTTATTTTTTTTTGAAAAAAAAAGACTTTTCTTTTATATCCTTCAACATCCACAACTTTCCTTGTCCTCAAAAAGTATACTTATTTACCTTTCCTGCTTAACTCCTTGCTCTATTTCTATTGAAGAGGCTTTTTCAGAATTTCTCAGCATGGCAATACTTTTAACAGTTAAAGCACTATATTAGGTTTATGAAAGGTCAAAATATCTAGCCTATTTTAGCACCATGCTAATACATTCCAGATTGAGTAGTTTTGCTTTTTGTATTTGTAACATTGATTAATATATTATCAACCCATACTTGCACATAATTTGTTGGGATATATTTGATATATTTAAGTCATTATAATGCCTTTTGTTTAATACACAGCAAAGTACAGTAGGTCCTCGGGTTACGTCAGAGATCCGTTCCTATGGCGCAACATAACGCGATTTTTGCCATAAGTCGGAACCCACCTACATAAGCACCTATGTCACTCACATGGAGCACACACACAGCGAAATGAAGTGAAACAGTAACAAAAAAATTTAAAAGAAAGATAACAATTTCTGACCTTTACTTGTGGTAAATAAATAAAAAACATAAAGCATATATGTACATACGTTGAAATGACGGAACTTTTTTTTTATAAATAAATGGGAGATGGCGACGTAACCATGAAACGACGTACGTCGAGTCCGACGTGACCTGAGGACCGTCTGTAATTCTTTACATTATAGTACTGTCCTAATATCATGCAGTGCTACTGATTCAATTGGTTTAGCGAGAGCTTGATTCAGTGTTATTCAGAGTGTCAATACCAGCTTCTGAAGGGGAAGGTGGCTCTCTTTCGTCTAGGTCATCTGCAGAAGACATGGTTCCACTGGATGGAGTTCGTGGAAGTTTTCGGTGAAAATCTCCTAAAAGGAATTATGAATACAATTACCTGGCCATGCACTGTAGAATTTTACAAATGGGTAATGACAACATCCTTTTTGTTGTTGTTCCACTTAACTGGTTGCTTCTTGTATGTGCCCTGATTGGAGATCAAACCTGCAACCCTGGTTTATCAGGACAACACTAACCAACTGAGCTACCTGGCCAAGGCAAAATGACAACATCTTTTGAATAACACAGTCATAATATTTATTAGCTACAATGTAAAAAATGTGTTCCATTCTCAGACTTTGGATACAGGGAATTCTAATACTTATTCAAAAGAAAGTTGAACCAAAGAAAATTGAACCAAAACTGACTTTTTCAGGTAAATGTAAAATTGAGAATCATTCATCCCAATGAGACCTTAATTATCAATTTCTTATAGTAAGTGTTAAACATTGTACGCTCTACAAGACAGGAAGTATTTTCTGTTCACGTCATATCTAATACCTGACAGAGTAGTTGGCACAATAGCAAAGTTGTCATTAAATGCTTATTGAGTTAAGCTATAAATAAATGTATACAATGTAACCTAAAGTTTGTAACATACATAAAAATCTTTAAATTCAGCAATATAATAGTAATGTCATATTTACGTGAACAGTGTAACAAGAGACTAGGAATCAGGAACAATGATTCCTGACAGGGAACTGAGATCCAAAGATGCAAGTTCTGTCCGCAAAGGACACAGCTATGTGTAACAAAGCAGGTTCAGAAGCAGTCCAACTAGGCAATGGCGTTTATTTTTATTTGCTCCCTGCTATTAAAACAGGATTATAGTTAAGAATTAACTTAACTCACGGCCTTAACTATCTAAGGTTCAGAGTTAGAAAGGGCTTTATAAATGATTTAAACCAACAATACCTTCCCCAAAAGATTCCTCTGCATAATATGCTTAAAAGGTAGTCACCTAGTTTTTGCTTTGAATGTGTCCCTAATGACTGAGAAATCATGAGGTCGCATATTCCATTGTTAGAACTATTCTAATTGTAAAATGGCTCTCTTATATTACTGAGCAGAAACCTGCCTCTCTATAAACCCTAGTCCTAGGCCATATTTCTCCCTAAAGGAGCACGCAAAAGCACTCTACACCTTTACATTTCCAATATTTAAGGATAGCTGCCATGTCCCCAAGTTTCCTCTTTCCCAGGCTAGGCATACTCAGGTCTTCACCCATTTACCTTGTGACCAAGTTTCCATAATTTTGTCTAATTTACATGAAATCTCATAGGATCCCAAATAATTTAGGGTTTTCTCTAAAACAGGTCTTAATTTCTTGGGATTGCTGAGGAACCACACTGTTTTTATAAAGCTAATTACAAATATTCGGTTAAATATTTAGGCTCATATCTCCAGAGTATCCCTCTGAACACAGCTAGTTTTAAAGGACATAAAGCAAACTTACAAATAACAGGGCTGCATGGAAATTATTTCTAACTTAAATTCAAAGATTTATTTACATGAATAAAATTTCTATAATATGCAGAACACTAAAAAATAATGCCTTGGACTCTGTGATTAAATCCTATAACATTATCTCATGCAGTGCTAAGATCCTAAAGGAAGGTAGGTCGCCAGGAAGAACAGAACTGGAACAGTCTCTGGTAGAGGAGTGGAGAAGAAAAAATGCCAAAGTAAAAATCTCCTGGGTTCAAGTGCTACCTTCTCCTGCTAGTTGTAGTATCACTTACAGCATGTTATCCTCTTTGAAGCCACAATAGGAGCTTTCAGACACTTTCTCTGCCTTTCTAAGGAGCATGAAATTATAAAAGTACTATAAAGTACATTTATAAAAAATTAATAAGAATAGCAATCACAGGCACAAGAATTAGTGTTAACTATAATGTCCATTACAGCAATTAACTATAAAACAATCCAAAAGATAGGTAATAGTTATGTTCACAGAATAGAATACTATCCAAAGTAGAGTATAAATTAAAGATGGCTACTTACATCGATATGGACATTAAAAAGACACATGGAAGTAAAAAAAGAACAGCATGATTCCATCTGTGTATCATTCTGAAGAGGGGAAGGCTCAACTAGATACACATACTAAAACATTTGATGCTTTATTCTGGTGGAATATGGCAATGTTATCAAGGAGGTGTACATAGGTACCTAATTTACTGATAATGTTCTACTTTATTATTTTTCTTTTAACTGCATACACACACACCTCTCTCTATAATTCATTATAAAAATAAGTAGTTGTAAAATATTTCTCAAAAGGAGTATTTTAATCTTTTATCAGTTTTCACTGCTAGAGTTAAATACTCATATACCTGGACTTATAGATTCTGAATCCAAAGATCTAGACTCACTGCTTCCTCCAGTGCTCTCAGAGTCGCTGAACATCCCAAATGTCCACGACCTTATAAAAGAAGGACCTTTAAGAAAAGAATATTTAAAGTTAAACTTGGCTGCAGATAGTTCATAAGGCAAAATACTGACATAGAAAATGAGATAAATCGAGTTTCTTTAATCATAATCAAGAATCAATTTTAAGACAAGCACAGTGTTTAAAACTGTGAATAAGGCTTCATAAAGTTACAATTCAAGGCCTGATTTTTAAATTCTAGGGTTGCAACCCATTTAATAATCACATTTAAACTATTTGATATTTCATAAACTTAGTGCTGCCTTTAATGTGAATACCTACCTGTGATATCGGCACTGTTGGAGCATCTGTCCTCGTCAATCTTACTAGAACTGTCAGGAAGGCGCACAACATCCTCTAAAGAGTCAGCAGGTCCATATCCAGAAGAGTGGGAACTATTTGTTAATTGCTTAGTTACATTCCTAAGAAAAACCCAAATAAAATTCATCACTGAGGATGACTAATAATAAGCCTAGTTTATTTTGTTTTCAGAAAAATTTTAATTTAATGAATGTAGAATAATTTAACTAAATATTAAGAACAAATGATATTATATGGTTCAACTTCCTGAAGAAGGTATGAGTAAAACTTAATCATTTATACTTATTATAGCTGAAATATAGCAAAGAGTAGCAAAAGTAAAGTCAATTCATGTCATGGTTCAACTTTTCTAGTATAACCTCTGTGGAAAATGAAGGTTAAATCTGCATACTATTCATTCAAAATAGGTATAACCATGACTTGTCATTCTCAAAAGATTCCTAAATCTTAAAGATCTGAGCTCTGGGTCAAATTGAAAGCTTTTTTACTCTTAAATGAGTTACATCTTAAGTAATATTTAAAAATTCAGAAAAAAGTAAAGTCAATTCTGCCAATATTACTTTAATGAGATACCACTTTATACCAGAATAGGAACTTAGCAATAAATATTTTATCTCTTGAAAAAAATTTAGCTGTACATTCACACTTACCCATCAACTTTTTCTTCTTCAGTCGAATTCATGGCCCTGACAAATTCACTATACTCTTGGCCTGGGTCATAAAGTTTGGCACTATCACAGAGAGACTGTAAACTGTTTGCGAGGGAGGCAGCCTGTAGCTGTTGCATTTGGAAGAGGTTAACCGTTACCTGTGATCACAGATAAAGACAAAAGTCAAAATAACATGATATACAGAATGCTATGTAAAGATACATTTACTTCAAGTGACAACACCAAGGAAAAGGAATAAAGTGAAGCAAACAACATTGAATATCATCGTAAGCATACTATGTTGCCTGACTTTGTGCAAGGTCTAGATTCAGAAAATATAAGTTTTAATCCAATATCTAGGAGCAATCATTTCCAGTAAAATTGGCTTAAACCAAAAAGTTCAAAAACACAACTCCATATCCCTTCTGGTTCATAGTTTTGGGAGGTAAATGTATTTTTGAGGATCCCCAGCTCTGTACTCGAATGATTTGTTCACAATTGTCTCAACTCTTACATGAAAATGTGGGGGAAAAATTCTAATCAGAGCACTATTATTTTGATATTCATTTTTCAATCCTATAAAAATAGAAATGCTTTATATGTATAATGTATCCTAGAGTACTACATTTTTATAATTAGGTATTATTTTGAATGTACTCTACTCAAAATACATGATTCCACTGAGTTTCTGCAAATGTGTAAATATGTTATCAGTGCTACCACTTAATGTAACAATAGTAACAACAATATAACAACTGAAAGAGCTTCTAATATGCCAGATCCATTCTGAGAACTTCACTACTTTAATGCATGAATTAACTAATTTAATGCTCACAAAACCCTAGGCTTTGGGTATATTATAGCAAACAGATGAAACCCCACTCCTCATTGAGTTTAAGTTCTCCTCAGACTGGTGTCAAACAGAGAGAGCAGATTAAGTAAATAAGATAATTTCTGGTAGTGAAAACAGCTAATAATATTATGTAAGACTGTCAAGCTATGGAATATGACCAGATACATGTTTATGAAAGGTTACTTCTGACATGGTAGGTTAGTACTGGCCTTTCTGAGGACATAGCATTTGAACTGAGAACGGACATAAGAATGAATGAAAAGCTTCAGGGAGAACATCAATCCAGACAAAAAGACCCAAGGGCAAGAATTAGTGGGAAAGAGCTTGTTGCACTCAAGAAACAGATGAAAGATCAATATGACTGAAGCAGATTGAAAAGGTGGGGGCAGAAAGGGGGGCAGTCATCTAAACCACATTAAAGAGTCTGGACAGCTGTTGGAGGGTTGGGGAGTGGTGGAGGGATTGAGCAAAAAAGAAAAAAAGAGAACTCAGTGTGCTGACTGTTGGGAGTCGGGTGGAAGGAGGTAAAGGAGGGTATACGGGGGACAGTGATGGAAGGAGACTGGACTTGGGGTGGTGAACACACAATACAGTGCATAGATGTTGTGTTGTGGAATTGTGCACCTGAAACCTGGATAATTTTACTAACCAGTGTCACCCCAATAAATTCAATAAATTCAATTCGTGCACTGGGCCCTAGTTAATAATAAAAGACTTAAGCAATAATATATACAGGTAGCCCAATCTTAAATATATCTTCCCTAAATTATTCAGCCTTCTCCCATACTTAACAGAAATGCTAAAGTGAGGTCCCCAGGTGGGAGTTCCTCCAGGACTTGATAGGCATCTTAACTGAAGTGGCCCACAGGCACCTAAAAAACCATCATGCCCCTTTAGACCTTTTTGTCTCTCACTGTGTTTTCTGAATCAGGGACTTAGTCCCTTTCTTCTAGGTTCCCAATAGTTAGTGTCCATATTTGGGGAAATGAGCAAATAAAGAGTAATAGGAAGCGTTATTAGTCCAGGTCATATTGTAATTTTATATGTTTTCTGGTATTGCTCACTCAAGCACACAGGACTTCCAATTCTATGCCCAGCTTTTGTCATCTACATCTAATTTTTATTACTCCGTGGGCACAAGAATTAGTGTAAATTTTTCTGACAGCTGATGAACTACAATTTTCCATAATTTCAAATCAATGGGAAAAATTTCTCCCACTTAAATGAGCAATAATATAAAAATTAATTTTTGTTCAATATATTTCATATCTACAATTTTTTTAAATGATAGTTTTCTTGAACGTTCTAAAAAAAAAACCCAAAACACTCTTGTTCTAATTTTTCCCATTCTTCAAAGCCCAATGATTTGATTAGGTCTTTAGTGACTATCTTGCATATTTCTCCTTCCTCTCACTTAGAAACTAATTATGATCTACATCCCACATACTTCAATGCTTTAAAATTCAAGACAATTTTGAATATTCAAGAATAATCCTTAATGACCATAATATAACTATTTTTCTGGGATATGAATCTGATTGTGTATGTTCCTTAATATAGTGAATGAACCTGATTGTCTATCATCTTTATATCTCAAATGATTTTGTTTTTTTCTGCAATATATATGCAATGCTATATCCTAGAATGGAAACATATTTTTAAAAACAATTTGGGAGGTGGTGTTGAAAAATAAGTCACCAAAAATATCAATTTTTTTGATGGAGAAGAAAACGTACATCGGAGAAAGTCACAGTTTTTACCTAGAATATAATATCTATAGTCAAGAAATGTTGTTGGATTTAGTATTTGCTTATATCTAAATGTGAATAATGCCTAAACAATAAAATTAAATAAATAAATAAATGTGAATAATGCCATTTAGAACAAGTAACTCTGATTGATTAAATTGGTTCAAAAAACAATAAACAATAAGAAATTTTGCCGAAACCGGTTTGGCTCAGTGGATAGAGCGTCGGCCTGCGGACTGAAAGGTCCCAGGTTCGATTCCGGTCAAGGGCATGTACCTGGGTTGCGGGCACATCCCCAGTAGGAGATGTGCAGGAGGCAGCTGATCGATGTTTCTCTCTCATCTATGTTTCTAATTCTCTATCTCTCTCCCTTCCTCTCTGTAAAAAATCAATAAAATATATTTTAAAAAAAAATAAGAAATTTTATTCACAAATACACATATAGAACCTCTATATAAACTGTCCTTATACATTACATATTGTAGTGATTTTCATGAGTTTGGGAATTTGTTCAAATTTAGGGAACTTGAACTTTAAAGTTTACTTCATACACTGATATATATTGCTTTCCAATTTTTCAGTATATGTTAATTCTAAACTCCTTGAGAGCAGGTATCTGTTTTACCTTTCTTTTATATAACTAGTAGGCATTTATAAATACAGATGTATTATATACAAAATTAGTCAACCTCTTTCTTGTTCACATAACATCAAATTAAAGAAAATCATAATTGTATTACCAAGTAGCATCACTTTTTAAGAGGAATGTAGACAAACAAGATTGCAGCTCATGGGAGGATTTAAAACCATGTGATATGGAAAAAAGTAATCATATTTTGGGATATTTAATATAAAAAAAAACCAGAGAAGGAAGATAATAATTATCTTTAAATATTTAAAATGTTGTCTGTGGAAAAGGGATTACATTAGTACAGTATGACTTCAAAGGTCCACAGGAAACAGATTTTTTTTGGCTGAATATAAACATCATACTAATTTTGGAGCTGCTCAAACCCAGACTAAATAATCATTCAGCATGACAGCACAGCATTTAAGAGCATAGGCTCTGCAGTGGTTCTCAACCTTCTGGCCCTTTAAATACAGTTCCTCATGTTGTGACCCAACCATAAAATTATTTTCGTTGCTACTTCATAATTGTAATGTTGCTACTGTTACGAATCGTAATGTAAATATCTGATATGCAGGATGGTCTTAGGCGACCCCCGTGAAAGGGTCGTTCCACCGCCAAAGGGGTCTTGACCCAGAGGTTGAGAACCGATGTTACAACTTGTGTGCTGGGTGACCTTGATCAAGTTATTTATAACCTCTCTAAACAAGTGCTTTAAAAAAGTTAATATGCAAATGAATAACGTGGGAAATCTTTTTCAAAAGACAGATTCTGGTTACAAAAGGAATATACACACTACAGAGTGGGATAAAAGTATGCTTACAGTTATTCATTTGGAAAATAATACAATAATTAATGAATAATAATAATACAAGAATAAACGATGTGTTTTATGTATTCACAACTATAAACCTACTTTTGCCCCACACTGTATATCCTTTGTGCAACCATTAAAAAAAAACTATACAAAGAAATACAGTAAAAAAACCAACAAATAAATAAAAATGCAGGTAACAGATAAATTAAAAGGTGGATAAGAATATTATATAAATTAAAATATAATTATAATAGAGAATAAAATAGATTAAATCTATACAGGGTTGGGCAAAAGTAGGTCTACATAGTACATATAAATAATACAATAATTAATTAATAAATAAAATAAACTTACATATTCACAACTGTAAACCTACTTTAGCTGATCCCTATATTAAGTAAATTAAATAGATAAAAATGTAAGTTAAATAAATTAAAATAAGCAGCTAAAGGCAAACATAAGATATACACAGAAAACCAATAATGAAATAGACCTAAATCTTGAAAATTTATTTACAATTAAATATAAATTGTCTAAACACTCTCTTAAAAAGAGATTTGTCAAAACAGATTTTTAAAAAGTCAAGACAGCCCCAGCCAGTGTGGTTCAGTTGCCTGGGTGTTGTCCCATGTACCAAAAGATTACCAGTTTGATTCCAGGTCATAGAAGAAGCCCGGGTTTCGGAATCAATCTCTGATAGGTGGCATGAGGAGGCAATCGATGGATGTTTCCCTCTCACATCGATATCACTCCCTCTCCCTTCCTCTCTCTCTAAAAATCAATAAACTATTCTTTAAAAATAAAATAGCCCTAACTGGTTTGGCTCAGCGGATAGAGCGTCAGCCTGCGGACTGAAAGGTCCCAGGTTCGATTCCGGTCAAGGGCATGTACCTTGGTTGCGGGCACATCCCCAGTAGGAGATGTGCAGGAGGCAGCTGATCGATGTTTCTCTTTCATAGATGTTTCTAACTCTCTATCTCTCTCCCTTCCTCTCTGTAAAAAAATCAATAAAATATATAAAAAATAAATAAATAAAAATAAAATAAAAAAGTCAAGGCAACTATATGATATATGATATATAAGGAATTCACTTTAAATATAATGATCAAGTTAAAAATAAAAAAATGGAAAAAGATAAACCATGCTAAAAATAAGGCACAAGAAAACTGAAATAGCCATATCAATATTAAAATAAAGTACACTAAAATGGAAGGAAAATTACCAGGATAAAAAAATATTTCATAAGGATAAAAGGATCAATTCACCAAGAATACTAGTATATAAGTTATTAATATGTAAGTATCTAACAGAGTTTCAAAATATATAAAGCAAAAGTGGGTAGAACTAAAAATATGCAATTTTTCAAAAACTTTAAAACTCCTTTCTCAGCAATTCATAGAAGTAAATCAAGAGCATAGAAGAAATAAATAACACAATAAACCGACAGGAATTTATTGACATTTATGGAACTCTCCAGCCAAAAACAGCAAAATAAACATTGTTTTCATCAAGTGCACACTTGGAACATTCACCAAGACAGAATCATAAAACAAACCAGGACAAATTTAAGAGAACTGAACTCATACTCAGTATTCCTCCCACCGTAACAGAATTAAACTAGAAATCAGTATCAGAAAGATAGCTAGGAAAGGAAATTAAACAATAAACTTCTACAGGTCAAAGATAAAGTCTCAAGGGAAATTAAAAAGCATTCTTAACTGCACAAAAATAAAAACATATAATTCAAAATTTGTGAGATGTAGAAAAGCAGTGCTTAGAGGGAAATTTAAATAATTAAATACGTGTTTAAAAAGCAGGGAGGTCTCGATGAACAAGCTAAGCTTCCACCTTTAAATAATTTTTTAAAAAAGCATCAGTGTGGTGATTGTAGGGGCAGGTAGGATAGTGGGTGGAGGTAGAGAAGGATATAGGGGGGATAAATGACGATGCAAAAAATAAACTTTAGAAAAAAAATTTAAAAAATCAAAATAAACCCAAATCAAGCAGAAATACATTTAAAAAACAAAAAAAGAAAAACCAATGAAATCAAAAGCTGTTTCTTTGAAAAGAACATTTATAAACCTCTAGCCAGGCTAACCAAAGAGAGAGAAAGAAGGCGCAAATTACCAGGATTGAAAGAGAATATCACTATAAACATTAAAAGGGTAAGAGAATACTATGAACAACTTCATGCACACAAATTTGACAACTTAGGTGAATGAGACCAGTTCCATGAAAGCTACAAACTACCAAAAATTCAACCACAAATAAATAATTATACCAAAGAAACTGAATATACAGAAAAAATTGTCTGAAAATGAAAACTCAAAGCCCAAATGCTTTCACCAGGGAATGCCAAACATTTTTTTTTGGCCACCAAACATTTAAAAAACACCAGTTCTACACAATCTCTTCTAGAAAATAGAAGTCAAAGGCTCTTAAATGCTCAAAACAATTCTGAAAAAGAATAAAGTTGGATAACACACTACCTGATCTTAAGACTTGCTATGAAGCAACAGTAATCAACACAGGAGGTTTTTGGCAAAAGGACAGACACACTCATCTATGAAACAAAATAGAGATTCCAGAAGACCTACAAAAATGTGGTCAGCTGATTTCTGACAATGATGCAAAGTCAATTCAATGGAGATGACACAATGTTTTCAACAAATGGTATTAGAACAAGTTGACACCTGTATTAATCATGTTCTTTATTTTATGACGTTATTTTGACATTTCAAAAAGCTTGCTGGCAGGGGAGTGACGGCTCCTCCAAGGGCTAGCCAATTCTTAGCCTGGGAGCACATCTTTCATATGCAATTCCAACTACCTCATTATCTCTCACTCACCAAGGCAATATTTTCCCATGCCATATATCATCCCAGGGCCTGATATCAAACAACTGGAGACCATCCCTATACCTTAAAGCCCACTGGAAGTATTCAAAATAGCCAATCCTATATTGCTTACCCTGCCTTATATTGCCTTTTCCTTGGAACCCTCAATTAAGGGTCTGTATTCAGCTTTCCCCTCACTCCCACTCTGCTTGACCATACCTGGTATTTCTCCTGTGGCCCTGTGTAGCATAGCATGTCCCCATCTTTCAACAACACTGACCATCCAAGTCAGCATTCAGTCACCTCCATAAATTAAAATCCGCTGGATATAATTTTAATAAAACATCCATATGCAAAAAAGCAAACCTCAACTTACACTTCACACCTTAGATAAAAAAATTAACTAAAAATGGATCATATATCAAGCTTTTAGTAGAAAATACAGAAATCTTTGTGACCTTGGATTAGGTGATACCAAAGCATGACACATGAAAGAAGAAACTGATAAATTAGATTCCATCAGTATTTTGCTCTATAAAAGATACTGCCAAAAGAATAAAGAGGAGACTTTAAGACACTATATGCAAGCTCAACATTAAGAAAACAACTTAATTTTTAAAACACAGTTAAAATACAGATTGCATATAAGCCCTTGAAAAGATGCTCAATATCATTAGTCATAATGGAAACACAAGTTAAAAAACAGCTACCTCTACACACTTATTAGAATAGCTAAAATATAAAAACAACTAATAAATGTAGTTATGGATGCAGAATAACTGAAACTCTCATACATTACTAGCTAGAATGAAAAATATTATGGCCTCCCTGGAAACCATTTTGGCAATTTCTTATAAAGTAAAACAGACATTTATCATACCACTCAGTAATCTCACTCTTAGGTATTTACCCTAGAAATATGAAAACTTACATTAACACAAAAACCTATAAACAAATATTCATAGTAGCTCTATTCATAATCACTCCAAACTGGAAACAACACAAATGTCCAATTGGTGAATGGATACACATTCATATAATGGAATACTACTTTGAAATAAGAAGATATGAACTATTAATACATGCATAACATTGATGAATCTCAAAGGTATTATGTTGAGTACAAGAAGGTAGTCTCCAAAGGTTACATACTAATGATTCCATTTATACGAAACTCTGGAAAAGACCAATCTAGAAAGATGGAGGACACATCAGTATTTGCCTAGGGTTAGGGGTGAGTGGAGAATTTGACTACAAAGAGGCAGTGTGAGGAAATTTTCTAAAGTGGTGGAATTGTTCCGAATCCTAATTGTCATGGTGGGTGGTTATACAAATTTATGCATATGAGAAAATTTGTAAAATGTACAAACCCCCCAAAAAGGTGGGTTTTTTAACATTTTTTTTTTTACAAAAACAAGTTTAAAGAGGCAAACGAAAACACTTAAGGGCAGGATTATTTTGTTTTCAAATAAATCACTGGGCTCAATTTTAGTATTTATTTTACTTGATTTTTGAAAAACACACCTCACAGTGTGATAGAAGTTTCAGGGGTCAAATCCATTTTGTCAACCAAGCTAAAATAGACAGTGGCATAAAGGCAATTTCAAAGTCTCAGACATCAGTTTTAATTAAACAAATCATCTACTCATGAGGTGAGGGTATGGGGAACCAGATATAAAAATGTAACTCAAACTGCTATTAAAAACTTAGAGCCAATTTTAAAACTCTAAATGTTCCATTAATTGTAGACATTAAATCCCATAAGAATCATTGGATTTAATTTTATCATGACACATCAAGCATCTCTCTCTCCCTTCTGCAGATAATTTTTCCCCCTCCTGCCGTCAAAGTACTGAAGAAATTACTTACAGCTTTAAGGGTAAGATCACACTGGAAAACAAGTTTCCGGAGTTGTGCCAAAATTTCTCTCTTAGTATTTTCTACATCATTTCGTCTTTCTTCAACATTTGTCATACAAACTTTATAGAGTTCATTTGCTTCTTCTACCTTCAGGAGTAACACAGAAAAAAAAATAACACTAATCCTCAGAATCTATATTTTAAAACAAATACTACTGCAGGAAAGCTCAGTTTAAATAACAGATAATAGTATGGCAAAGGCTTGGGAGGGGCGGGTGCAGAGAAGAGAGGGTCAATGGGAAAAAAAATAACAAAACAAAGGGAACATCTGTAATACATTCAACAACAAAGATAAATTTAAATAATAATTAAAAGCCTTTATGTATAAAATTCTGGTATTTTATGTTTTAAATAGCATATTTTTAAAGATAATTTGTTTTGGTCAGTGATTCAAGGGAACTTAATATCAATGAATAGTCAAGTACGATTTACAATTAGTATATTGTTTGCCTATAAAATAAATGTCCAATTCTACTTAACAGCCTTTTCTACTTACATTTATCATTGTCTATATAATCTTCTTACAGAATTTATCAAATTATATTTCCTAAAGACAAAGCTTCAGCCTAGCCTTGTTATCAGGTATTGAGATTAATACACATATACATTCATAAAGAATCATGTCAAAAATATTAAACTACTGCTTTCTCTAAGATACTTCTTTCACAAACAAACCCAAAAATTCAAAAGATAAGCAAAAGTCTTTTAGCAGAGTGGTTTTCAAAGTGTGGATCCCCACCAGTAGCAGCATCACCTGGGCACTTTATTACAAATGCAAGTTGTCTGAGCCAAACTCTAGACCAGGGGTCCTCAAACTTTTTAAACAGGGAGCCAGTTCACTGTCCCTCAGACGGTTGGAGGGCCGGACTATAGTTTAAAAAAAAAAACTATGAACAAATTCCTATGCACACTGCACATATCTTATTTTGAAGTAAAAAAACAAATCGGGAACAAATACAGTATTTGTATTTGCATGTGGCCCGCGGGCCGTAGTTTGAGGACCCCTGCTCTAGACCCACTGAATCAAACTCTGGGAGTGAGGCCCAACAGTCTTTTTAAGAAGTCTTTCAGGTGATCCTGATGCATGCTGAAGTTTGAGAACCAAAGCTTTAACAGATTATTGCTAATTCAACTTGCAAATAGCAACAACAAAAATTATTACTTTTTGAAGAGCCTCCTCTTCTAGCCTTCGCTTTTTTTCTAGCTGCTTATTAAGATTTTTCACTAATCCACCGCTTGCACACTGATGCTCCTCTTCTGCACGAAACATCGAAGATTTCGCTTTTTCATACTCATCTTGACGTTGTATGCATAACAATTTTGCCTTTTTAAGAGCAGTTTCTGTTTCAAGCTATACAGAAAAAAAAGAGTATTAAATAGAGAATAAGAAAGAAACCCAAAGTTATAGGTTTCTTTAGCATATTCAGCAAGACAGTTAATACAGAACTCAGAAAAACTACACAGTAAGATATGCACCGTCTCAGGGTGTTGCTTATATACTGCAGATGATTTTTTAAATACGTTTTTAATTGATTTAAAAATACATATTTAAAAGGAAGAGATAGAAACATCAATGATGAGAATCATTGATTGGCTGCCTTCTGCACACCCCCTACTGGAGATCAAGCCCACAATTTGGGCATGTGCCCTGACCAGGAATTGAACAGTGACCTCCTGGTTCATGGGTAGACACTCAACCACTGAGCCACACCAGGTGGGCTACTATAGATGATTTAAATGTTCACAAATAGGTAGATAAAACTCCATTAAAATACTAACCATTTTATTTTGTTCCTGTTTCCAAAGTTCTTTCATTTCTTTCCTTTGTTTTTCCATTTCATTTTTCCTCCCAAGTAGAGGCTGTCAAGGTATTTTTAAAAAAGAAAGAAAAAAAGCTGTTTTCTAAAGGTATGCTGTTTTTTTTAAATATGTGTATTGTAGATAGAAAATTTTACCTGCACAAATTTGTTGGCTTGGAGAGCTGCAATTGTTTGCTGTAAAAGGTGACTGCTCTCTATATCATTAAGAAGAGCATTGGTAAACAGAGACTGCAGTGGCATAAACTCCTAGAATTAAAAAATGGAAAGTAATTTTTCCAATAGAAATTGCACTAGTGCTCCAGACCCTCCCCCACCCGACTCTTCTTCAAAAAGAGAAATTTTAAGTGTAGACTTTATTTTAAAGAAAAATATCTAGTTGTAAATATGACTATGGGAAAAATATTGAAGAAAATTAATGATAATTAATTATAAAACTAGCAAAATTAGTAGCTAAGATAACATTCATATAAAATTGTGAATTTCCTAGGTGTTTTTTTTTTCATAATGAGTATCCAAGTCAATTTAAAAGGATTTTATTCTGTTAACAAAAAGTTTACCATTTAAGTTCTTTCCTATATGAACTATGACATTTTCTGATTTTGCAAGGCACTATCAGGAGGAGCTCATCTGAATAATCTCTTCTATATCAAGAGATTATGAGCTACCATAATCTCTTAGTATAGAACCCTAGTAGTTCGCTGAAAACTTACCTGTAGTCCAAAGTTAGTTCTAGTTGCCTCTGCCAACTTAACAATATTTCTAGAGGACTCCAATTCTGAAAAGGTCAAAGAAAGCATCAGAAGATTTAAAAAAATTATTTATCCCCTCCCACACTCCAAAATTTTTGTGCTTCCCCAATTAAAAAGTGATCAGAAATAATAGTTCACATCATGATATGATGCTGTGATTCTTCATCCAAAGTGTTTGTCAAAATTTACTGGGAAACCTTCAAAACTCACTTGCTTAGACCTTAACTCTCTGGGGAATGGGACCTACGCCTGTATATTGTCCTTTTATAAGACTAATCAGGTGATTCTGAAGGGCATTCTCACAGGTTTTGGGTAAATTCTAGTATATTATTCCAGTTACTATTACGTGATCTTAGGCAAATATGCACTCTTAACTTTAAGCAAATTGCCTATCTTGTTTGTCTCAGCTGTAAAATGAGGATAACAATTCTTGTCCTGCCTATTTCACAGGGTTTTGGTAAGGACTAAATAAAATAATGGATGTAAAAGCATTTTGTCAACCATAAACACTGTGAAAATATTAGCTATTAAGATGCTCCTTAAATGTTTCCACTGCCTTCTGTTCATACATCTATTGTTGGTTTTATCTCCTTTTACCATATTATATTGATAATTGCATTTCTTTTACCCACAAAAGTATGAATTTCTTAAAGGCCAACACAGTATACTATTTGTCTTTTGTGTCCTGAGATGTAGTGGTTGCCCTACAGTAATGTTTGGTAAGTACATTTATTGTAGGAAAAGTCTTTCTTATTTCAAGAAGAGAAAATTGACAATGATTTTACTTACTACAATGAAACAGCTACTAATTTGGAATCATATTACTCATAGTCTGTAGCAAATGAATTGCAAACAATTTAGTTCTTACACTCCAAATTTAATCAGATGCCCCAAAGGACCACTTACCCAAGTTAAGCTTTTTTTCAACCCATGACACTATGTTCTTGGTATACTTTGACCATGTTTTCGCATATGACAAAGCCAGTTCTACAGAGTCAGTGTTCTTTAACAGCATGCTGTCTAGTTCTGCAGGAGAAAAATGTACTGAAAATAAAAATATTAAGATAAGCACATATTAAATATGAGCCTGTAATTCTAAACAAAGAAACATTCAAATTCTAACGTGCTCGTCAATGAAAACAGGTTTAAAAAATACAAGTAACATGCCCTGGCTGGTTTGGCTCAGTGGATAGAGCATCGGCCTGCGGACTGAAGGGTCCCGGGTTGGATCCTGGTCAAGGCACATGCCAGGGTTGCGGGTTCGATCCCCAGTAGGGGGTGTGCAGGAGGCAGCCAATTGATGAATCTCTCTCATCATTGATGTTTCTCTCTTTCTCTCCCTCTCCCTTCCTCTCTGAAATCAATAAAAATAAAAAAGTTTTAAAAAAATACAAGTAACCAATTTAGAATTAAAGTCACAGTTTAAACTTAAATTAAAATTTATTCTTGATCTTATGTGTATTTCTATTATACAACAAGTTACCAGCCCAATAATTCTTTATTTTTTAAATACATTTTTATTGATTTCAGAGAGGAAGGGAGGGGGGAAAGAGAGATAGAAGTATCAATGATGAGAATCGTAGATTGGCTGCCTCCTGCACAACCCCTACTGGGGGTCGAGCCTGCAACCCAGGGATGTGCCCTTGACTGGAATCAAACCCAGGACCCTTCAGTCTGCAGGCCGACGCTCTACCCACTGAACCAAACCAGCTAGGGCCAGCCCAGTAATTCTTGATCAGTATCTATCATCATAGACTCTACTCCAGCAGGGTTTTTTCCTTAAGTTTAATATGTAAAACTTTACATGTCAGTTTATGTTAAGATACATATATTAGGTTACTAAGCAGGAAGAGATCCAAAACATTTATTAAAATTCAAAACATTTATTGAACTTAACTGAAAACAGTTCAACAAAGGTTTAAAGTACCTTAAGCATTACCTTTTTCATTGGATGAGTCCACTGATTCCACAGAAACATTTTCAAAAGACTTACAACATGGAAGAAAACAAATTTAAGATTAGAGCAGAAGGTAACAGATTTTTGCTTCAGAATTTTTTCACTCTAATTTGTTACTCTGACATAATTCCTGCTAAAGTATTTCAAGTATTTAGAACTCAAAGGTTCTGAGAACTCTGTTCAAATGTCAAAACATTTTATAAGAATTGTATAGCTTTTTACAACAGTAGTTCTCAAGGTCTAAGAATAAATAACCTTATTGTTTACTAACAGCATTAGTTAATGTTAATGAATCCATTTAAAACATTAAATTCTGCAGATCTCAAAAATATTAGTCAGGAAGTTATATAAGCAATTTAAGTAGATTGCTATCTAAACAGAAGACAAAGACCTATATCTTCCAGCCCTTTTACCATTTTATTATATGACTAGAGGCCCGGTGCACAAAATTTGTGCACGGGAGGGTCCCTCAGTCAGGCCTGCACCATCTCACAATCTGGGACTGCTGGCTCTTAACCACTGGCCGGCCTGCCTGCCTGCCTGCCTGATTTCCCCTAACCCCTCTGCCTGCCTGCCCAATTGCCCCTAACTGCTCACCTGCCTGCCTGATCGCCCCTAACCACTCACCTACCTGTCTGATTGCCCCTAACTGCTCACCTGCCTGTCTGATCACCCCTAACCGCCTCTGCCTCGGCCCCCGCTGCCATGGTTTCATCCGGAAGGACGTCCTGAATGACGACTGGAAGGTCGTTCGGCTGTCTGGTCTAATTAGCATGTTACGCTTTTATTATTATAGACAAGCATTTTCTCTAAATGTCTATTGGAAAGCACAGTGCAGAACTTTCTATAATAATGGAAATGTTCCATATCTGCACTAATAAGGTAGCTACTAGCTACATGTAGCTATTTGAGCATTTGAAAGTGGCTAATGTAAATGAGAAGTGAATTTTTAATTTTATTTAAAATTAAATAAAACATGTGGCAAGAGGCTACCTTATTGGACAGTGCAGGAAAACATCTACCAAAATTGTGAGATCACAAACAAACTTGATCTAGTTAGTTAGGCAATATAAAATATGCAAGGATTCAATGCAACAGAGACCAAAAAGACCTGGGACTGAAATCCATCTCTATCACTTATTAGTTGTATGCCACGGGGCTACATATTTAAGTTCACTTAATTTTAGTTTGCCCATCTGTAAAATGGGGATAAGAACACTACTTTCATTAGGCTATTTTAAAGACTGAGATGAAACAGGCTTCAAACATAATAAGCACTATTAAATAAATGGCAGCTATTATTTTTAAATACATTTTCCAAACTTCATCAAACAAAGTAATTTTTTAATTTTTAGTATTATATCATCATAGTTTTTATTTCAATCTCTAGACATTAAAAACTGCAAAAAGGAAAACAATGAGCAAAAGGAAAAAAGAAAGCATAAAGTATTTTCCTATTAAGAATTAGTATAATCTGTATACATAACAGAGTCCACAAAACAGGAAATAGGATTCACACCAAAAAGTTACAATGTTCAGAGCCTTGTGACACAGATATAATTTTTATTACATCATCTGAACTAGCAGAATGTTTGAAAAGATAACAATGAAAAAAAGATCATGAACGATAGCAAAATATTCAAAGATCTTAAAATTCTTCACCATTCTGATATGCTTTATACACTATCCTCCTTAATCAATGTATGACTTCAGAAATAGTAAAGTTTTTTTTCTCAATATTGTAGCGCATAACAAATGCCTCACATAGTCATTTATATTTTGTGTATCATTTTAAGACCTGGAACTTTTATATTATTTTGATTATACTACAAGTACTTGACACACTTCCAAATATTTGTTGAAATCCTTTTTGTATATGATCATCCTTAACAGCAAATAATCAACATATGTTCCTAATGCAGTTTGTTTAAATTTCTTGCATTTGGTGAAAAACATGTATTTAAATAAAAATACTACAACTATAAACCTTTAAAGAAATATTCTACATAGATTCCTCTATGTTCTATTATTTCACAGCAATTTTTCTTCCAATTGGAAATCAGAACCCAATCCTCTGACATACTTATAGGGATGCTCTTAGGGAGACTTAAGACCTACTTATGTCTGTTAATAAGTGTTTCATGGTAACAAACAAATTGTAGGATTTGTGAAAATATGAACACTTCTTTACTTCTTGCATTATTTTTTTAGGTTTCCAACAGTCTTTAAGATCTAAGACAATGTCAAGAGAGAAAAATGGTTAAGAATTACTAAAATTTTGGACCATATGATATAGAAGATTCATTACATAAGACACTAAAATGATCAGCTATGTTTTTTTAAATGATAGTTCTACTTAAAAAGTACAATTACACTTTTGTTCCAGAAACTACCATGAATTATAATATTTAATAGAAATTGATGTTTTTCTTGCTCAGATAAAAAACTACAAAAGAGTATGCTGAGATTAAGATTAGAAAATTATTGAAATATTAAGTTGTGTCTTTGCTTTCACACAAATTTGCCCCTACCTTACTTTCCCGAGAAACAGGCAGTCGAAATAATGAATCATTGCCTACATCTCCCATAAGGAAGTTTGTCAGACTATTGAGGGAGGTTAAAAAAAAAAGAAATAAAAAAACAAGTCATTACACTGCTATGTCACAGGATTTACATTCAACATGTCATCCAGAATAATTTTTTTCAATAATATCCTTAGAAATAAATTCCTAAGACTCTATTCACATAAACCACACAGTCACTTGCAAATGAATGCTGCCCCTAAATAGCTCTAAGACACCTTCAAATATAGTAATAAAACAACCCAGTACAAAGTTTTTCCAATGTGATCCTATTTTATGTTGGTTAACACTTTACTTAACATGTATTTACTGAATTATGTGACATAACTCTCACTGAGATACCTAGGCCCAAAATTCTTTAAATGAGAGTCCTCTACTTACATATTCCCAAAGGTAAGGGCCAAGGTTTCAATGGAAGAAAACACTTCTCTGAAGAGGTCGTTTTTGTTTTCTTCATTAACATCTGTGAAGTTCACAGCTATAGGTAAAAGTTGGTTAAAATCAATGACAAAGAAAATATTTTAAACCAGATTTATATGAAGTCATTTAAACCCTTACAAATCTACCATTACTTATAGAATCATCAGAAAATTCAGAAAATGAACAGCTTAATACACAAAAAGGACATGATGTTTAAGTTCTTCATTTTAAAAAAATCATACCAAGAAATCAGCTTCCACAAAAGTAACTGGCATTCCAAACTGACTACTCCATGTATTATATAATTTGACACATCTAAGAAGTGACTCAATATGAAATCAATCAGTCTTGGAGTTCCAGAGTCCATGTCATACCAGAACTCTCTCATTAAGAGTGCTCTGTGCTATTTTCTCTTGCTTATTGCTTTATGGTATTTTTTTTTTTAAAAAGCTAAACACACACTGTGGCTTACTTAAGTCAACATGAAATACATTTTTCACTATGAATTACCAATAACTGAAGTCTTATATACATTTGACATAGCATAAAACCTATATACAAAGCATAGCACATAAAAAATACCCAAAGTTTTAGAAAATTTAAATTCCTACCTATTTATAGCCTTATTTCGTACAGGCCTTGGGCGCTGAGGTACATGTTAGTTGATAGATAGCTGTCTAATGTTTATCAGAGGGATATTCTAACATTTTGAATTTTGCTAAAGCAAATGTGAAACACTGAAAAAGGTTTCTTATTATAATTTCTATGTGCACTTTTGATAAAAATCTAGATACAATTTATCAGAACAAAATCTGAAAGTGGAATTAGCAATTTTTAAAAAGTAACCCACTCTAGTCAGGTTGAGTTTAAGAAGCAACTGGCTCCCTGTATCCTACCTTCCCTAGGATACTTGCCACCAATGGGAAGGTAGAGAAACCAAGTGGAGAGGAAGCCACTCCTTTGCCTTAAAACAGAGTTGTTCTTAAGTTTGGCTCCACATTAGAATTACCTAGGGAGTTTTAAAACCAAAGCCTGGGTCCCACCACCAAAGGTTCAGATTTCATAGGTCAGGGTGAAGCATAGATAGTTATTAAAGTTCCCCAGACAGGTGATTCTAACATATAATTAGGGTTGAAAATACTTGCTGGAAAGCAAGGATCTCTAAGCAGGAATGAAATAAACCCTAAGCCTGCAAACCTCATGAAATTACAACCAAGATTTTACATGTATAAGCCTTTGTCAAAAAGTCCCTATCTTTCATCAGAGTCTTCTAAGTATCCCAATACAAACAAAAAGAAAAATCTAAGAACCACCATAATTAATTTTAAAAATATTTTTTGACTTCTGCTCTGGCTAAGATGGAAAAATAGGCTTATACTTCTGCCTGAAAGAACTAAAAGAAACCCGTAACAAAATATATGAGATAACAGTTTTTAAGACACTTGCTATCAGGCAACAAAGTTCTAAACGACAAGAAACAAATGTGGTGAGCTCTACAATTGCCCAGCTTACTGCCTAATATCACACAAAGTAGATTTCTGAGCAAAGGAAACTTACCAGGGATAAAGAAGGTCATTTTATAATGATGAAGTCAATTTATCAAAAGGACATAATCCTATACATTCATGCACCTAATATAAACTTTAAAATGCCTGAAGCAAAAACTAATAGAACTATAATGAGAAATAGACAAATTCACAGTAATGCCAGAGATTTCAATAACGCTCTCAATAACTGACAGAAAACATAGATGGGAAATCAGTACGAATATGGAAGACTTCAACAATACTATCAGCCACCTTGACCAGATGGGATAATTATAGAACACTCCAACCAATAACAATAAAATACATTCTTTTCAAGTCCATGGTGAATATTTATCATATTATTGGCCATAAAACACATCTCAATGGGTTTTAAAGGATTCAAATCAGGCAAAATATGTTGTGACTAGATAGGATTAAATTAAAGATAACAGAAAGATTTCTGGGGAAATCCCCAAATATTAGAAAACTAAATAACACACTTCTAAATAACTCATGAATCAAAGAAAAGAAGAGATTAGAAAGTATTTTGCACAGAATGAAAATAAAACACAACTTATCAAATTGGTGAAAAGGAATCTCAGGGAGGCACAGAGGCGAGGGATTACAAAGGAACATGCATTATCTGGACTGTGATGGTTTCAAAGGAATATGCATGTCAAACTGATCTAACTCTACCCTTTAAATATGTACACTTTACTGTATGCCAATTATACATCAATAAAGTTGTTTCTAAAATCTCACTGGAAAAATAAGACTTTCAATGGTAATTTATCATGTATTAGGAGCAAAAATGTAAAGCCTACTCATATTTCCAAACTTTAACCTGTTAGACTTTAAAGAAAAGAAATACTTTATAATACTATCCAAAATTCTGTAATTTTTCTTTCCTATAAGTATACTTTTTCAAAGCACTACTCTGATTGGGGGATTAAAAAAACAATTTTTAGTAGTGAAAAGGCAATTATTTGAAACATTTTCTTCCCTCATCTTCATCCCCACCCAAATGAGGTCACAGCCATCTAATGAAAATTCCTATTACTGTCCTTGCCTCCACTTCAAAACAGCCCTATATTTCTAATATCCTTTCTCTTTTTTGCTCCTCTTCAGTGTTCCAAAGAAAAGTCTTTGGCTCTTTTCCAATAATAAACTTTCCACTCTCTCTTGCATTCTCCAAAACCCTTTATCAACATCACTCTCCTCTCCTCTCTTGTGGCTTCACTTGACATGTTTTTGCAAATGCTACTGACATACACAAATCTTTCCTATGTGAAAAAAAATCATTTTATCATATTTCTTCTTAAAGCTATAACCCAATCTAACATAACATTTCTTTACTACCAAACCTCTATAAATAGGTCATGACTGCATTCATCAGGATTTGGCTTTTCATCCAGTTTAATGATTATCAAGGGTAAGAAAACTTTTTCTGTAGAGAGCTAGATAATAAATAGTTTAGACTTTTCAGACCATACAGTCTGTTGTAACTATAAACTCTGCCTAAAGGAGTCAAACTTAAACAAACAAGATACAATGATACACAAACAAATACGAGTGGCTGTGTTCCAATAAAACTACTAAATAAAACTATTCAATAAAACAGGCAGCAGGCCAGATTTAGCCCACTGGTGGTAGTTTGCTGTCTGGGTACAGAATGGGTTCTGAAGCCAGTCCACCTAGGTTAAATCCTAACTCTGTCTCTTACTTGGTTAAGTAACTTAACTGCTGTGCCTCAGTTTCCTCATTTATAAAACAAATAATATGTATTTCGAAAACTGTTGTGAAGATCGAATGAACTTAGAACAGAGCCTGTTACACAGAAAATGCTCAATAAATGTTAGTTAATATTTTCACTCAATACCACTGAGTAACACTGTTAACAATAACCTCCTAGTAGTAGTCAAACTTAGAGGCCTTTTTTTATTCTAAAATGTTATCCCATTCTGCAATGCTCAACAACTCTGCCACTTAATACGTATACAACCTTGGACAAACTTCTCTATGTTTTAGCTTCATTAGCTGCAAAACAGGAGCTGATGTAACAATAGTATTGACTTCAACCATTTCTGGCATACAGTAAGAACATCCTCAATAATGTAAGCTATTATTACTACACATTTTAAACACTTCCTTCCATCTTGAAGTATGCTGCTCTCTTAAAGCAATGTGGTATAGTAATTAGAAGAAGGCTTCAGAGTTTCAGACCTGAGTTCAAATTTGACCTCTACTACTTCCTATGTCACCTACATTACCCAACTTCAATTCTTGGTATGTACAATGGCATATTATTGAAAGGAACAAGAGAGAAAGTGTAAAGCACCTAGACAGAGTACAGTGCTTGGTAATTAGCAAACATAAGTATCCTCATGTTCTATATCTATCTATAGACAATTTGTACTTCATACAGTCGTTCCCATTCAGCTTGCATTTCTCACCCTGGCTTTCTTCTCTATACTAATACATTATCCCCACAGAACCTCGTTCACTCTCATACCTTTAAGGGAGTGAATTCTTAAACTACCTGTCTAGTTTTAACCTCTGAGCTCCAGACTCGCCTTTCTAATAGTCTGTTTTATATATTCCTTCCCCTACTTCCTAGTTTTTACCCACCAGCATTACAATCTCAACATGAACTAAACACTTTATCTTCCTTTCTATTCTGTCCCTCAAACCTACTCTTTTCCATACATTCCTTAGTTCATTAGCTTAGCATGCCTCTAAAATAAATTTCTTCTCCTTTCCATTCCCATTATTACCGATTTAGTTAAAAAGGTCACACTGTACCCCGCCTGGATTATGTAACAGCCTGATCACTGGTGTCTCTGTCTCTACTCTCACCCCACTATTAGTCCTTTTTCAAAATCTCATTAGCATTTTCATCCAAGTTCAAATACTTTTCTCCATTGGGTACCCTACTAAGTCTCAACAATAAGCACTAAGACACAATGAGTATATCTTTAAGAAATCACATAAATAGCTTTTATACTTAGACCTATTAGAATAGCAACTTTCAAACTTTTTTTTTACCAACACCTCAGTAAGGAAAACATTTTACATCATGCAAGTATATCATATTCACATAATAGTTACCTGTTATATAAAGTTTTTGAAACAGCCTTAAGTCTTATTCAATGAGTGTTGCATTCTGATTTTCCTGTTCTATTCTCTTTCATACTTTAAAAAAATGATGGTCACAGTCCACTGACTTGATGTCATAAAACAGGTCTGAAGTTTGAAAACTACTGAATTAAAAAATATAATGGAAGAAAAATTTCACCATTTACAGAGGGGGGGAAATGCTGAGGCAAAAAGAACTACAAAATTTACAAAATGAAAAATTTTAAGTTGTTTCTAAAACAAAAAAAAATTGAAATGAAATGCATACTATATTCTCAGGCAGAAATGCTAAGTACATAAATTCTCTTTAACTCAAATCACTCTCAACATACCAAGATATTTTTTGGAACTAGACAAGCCAATTAAAATATCTTCATAGAAAAATAAATCCTCAACAGAAAGAATAATGGAAAGAGGAGCAACCCTTATCAGATAATAAAACATACTATAAAGCTACAACAGAGACAGTGTATTATTGGCACATGACTAAACAAATCAATGGGACACAAAAAGGACCAGAAATAGATATAAATATGTGTGACAATTTAGTATATTTATGATAAAGATGACATAAAAAATCAGTGGGAAAGATATATTATTTGATAAATTAGCTAGACATGGAGATACTCTAGAACAGTGATTCTCAACTTTCCTAATGCCACGACCCTTTAATACAGTTCCTCATGTTGTGGTGACCCCCAACCATAAAATTATTTTTGTTGCTACTTCATAACTGTAATTTTGCTACTGTTATGAATCGTAATGTAAATATCTGATATGAAGGATGTATTTTCATTGTTATAAATTGAACATAATTAAAGGATAGTGATTAATCACAAAAACAATATGTAATTATATATCTGTTTTCCGATGGTCTTAGGCGACCCTTGTGAAAGGGTCGTTCGACCCCCAAAGGGATCACGGCCCACAGGTTGAGAACCACTGCTCTAGAACATATCAAAGACTTATTTAATAAATGACACCATAAAAACTTTAGAAGAAGAAACAGTGGAGAATGCTATTATAATTTCAGAGCAGAGAAGTCCTTCCTAATTCCTAAAGCCAAAAAAATCACACAAGAGATTGATAAATTTAAGTGTAAAAATTAAAAAAAAACCATGCAAATGAAAAGATAAAAAACAAACTAAAGAAAATCTTCAAGTTATATCAAAGATTAAGACTAATTCCACTTACACAGACTGTACAAATCAATATTAAAAAAAAGACCATCAATCAGGAAAAAAATGGGTAAAGGGTCAACTGACATAAAAGGATGTACAAATGATTCTGAAACATATAAAAAGATACCTGAATTCAAAATGCAAATCAAATCTACACCGATATACCAATTTTTACTGTAACTAGATATACAAAGATTGGGTAAAAAAGCTTTATAACCAACTCTGTTGGCAAAGGTACAGAAAATCAGCCTTGTCAGCACTGCTATCAGAAGGGGAAACCTCTATGGAGGGCACTTTGACAATGTCCAAAATATAAATGCACACACATTCTCTGATCCAGTAATTACCTATCTAAGAATTAACACTGAAGCATTGTATGTAACAGAAAAAAAATGAAAACAATCCAAACATCTATTAGTAATACATTGGTGAAATAAATTACAGTGCATCAATATAATGGATTATCATGTAGCTTTGAAAAAAATAAAACAAACAACAAAAGAGTAAAGAGACCCTTTATGTATAGATAACAGAATAATAAGCAAGGAGCAGAATGCTATTTGTGCAAAAAGGAAGATAAAAAAGAAAACCTATTGTATTTGCTTATATATGCATAATAAGATACACAAAAAAACAATAACAACTGTTGCTTATCTAGGGAAAAGAATGGGTGGCTAAGTAAGTATCTGAGGTAGAAAACTTCACCATTAAATACTCTTTTACACTATTTCCATTATCAACTGTGTAAATCAGGGTGAGAAACATCCGGCCTGAGGGCCGCATAAGGCCTGAAAAATCATTTGATGTGGCCTTGCATTAGGGCTGAATTAAATGTTTGACAAAATATAGCAGGTTAATTTTTAAGATGGTAATTTTGTATGGCCCAGGAATGATGTTATAAATATCCAAATGGCCCGGCCCTTGGCAGGAAAAAGTTCCCCACTCCTGGTATAAATAAATTGCCTATTAAAAATTAATTTTTCAAAACAGAAAGAAAACATGAAGCTTCTCTAATTTTAGATATGTTAGTAAAGCTTATTTTTCTTTTTCATTTGCCAAATTTTAAATATAGGCCAAGCACAGATCATGAAAAATTTATATTACAAATGAGATTTAATTTACATTACAAATGAGACCAAAATAATTGTAAATACTAATGAAAATACAAATACATAAGTACATAATCAATTACTGCATGCTGAAGATGTCTTTATCTACTTCAAAAATAAGCTGTATCTATCTCTCTTATCATATTCCAAATATTTCATCAGACTGAACTTCCTGCTTGGAAACAGGAGGAGACACAGGAAATACAAATCACTACTAGAATGAATGGGGAAAAGCTAAGGATTTTTCTTTTAAAGTTAATAAGAGGTAAATTTCACATTTAATATACAAAATAAGAGGAGTCAGATTTAATTTTTCACTTATTATACTTAGAAGTGGAGGGATTTCATGCATTCAAACCTGCAGTAACACAAACAAGATTATACCTCTCTTATTCTAAAGTGGTTCAGTATTTATATGTGATTTTTTTAACAGTTTGGTATATTTGCAAAATGCATTGGACAGTTAACATCTCCAACGCAAGGTAGGTCATAGTTGTTGTCTAAATGTAATCAGGGGTCATGGCAAGATATTTTCCACATTCCTGACACTTTCTGATACAACAGTTTTCCTTTATGTTCTTCTTTTTAAAATAGAAATAAAAATGTGCCTTACATATTTTTTAAAATATTAAAGTAGAAAGCTTATGAAAAACACTTAGACTGACACAAAACAGACATTCAAAAATGGTTTCTACCTTCCCCATGACTGTCCAGGGTTGGAAAACTAAACCATCATCAAAAGAAAGAATTAAATAGGCTCTGATTTGACCTCAAGAATAAGAGTGCGTGTGTGTGTGTGTGTGTGTGTGGGGGGGGGGGGGGGGGGGCGTTATTTAAAAACAAATACCAAATACAACACAAAAGTAAAATCCTAACAATAATCCCAAGGGTAAAGACAGTCATATGGGAAATAATATTCAAAAGACTGCTTTACCACCACCAAAAAAAAAAAAAAAAAAGATCTTCAAGGCAGCTGAGAGGCCACTTTCTTCAAGTCTGTTTCTGGAATGTGGACACCAACCATGCACAAGCACACTCCTTCCCCAGGACATCCTGACTGCACACAATAGCTACTGACAACAATTGAATGAACTGTGGTTGCTATTTCCAAGCATGGAAATTATACTATCTATAGACACAAATTTCCCTATCTAAGTTAAGTTAAGTAGCACTTATAAACAGTCTATTTAAAAACAAATGTGGTTATTAAGCAAATTTTTAAAAGCCACAACAGAAGTTATCTATTTACTTTTCCCCCCCAGTACTTGAAATACAGAAAAAAGACAACCACACAAACAGGACAGGTCTATGTCAAAAGTAGAGGAGGCAGTTCTTAAGTACGGTATATAGACTGTTTTATTGAAAAGATTTTTTTTGCTCTTCCTGCCTCATCCCTTGACACTTGCCATTTGCCCTCTCTAGATATTATGGTGTTCACCAAGTATATATCATATTCTTCAACATCCAGAGTTCTTGTACAAGAGCCTTCTATCAGTCTCCAACACCACCCTCTCGCCCAGTTAATGCCTACTTGGCCTTTGAGAGGCAGGACAGGTAATTCTGCTCCACAATAAAGCCTAGGCTTTCCTTTCCTTATTCAATCCACAGGGAGTCGCTTTTTATAGTTACTTTACTTGGATTCACATTACCTATCAGTGACACTTAACACTGAAGATCACTTCTTAGGACCTTGCACTTTTAAATTTCATGACACCTTTCTCCAGATCATCTCCTTACTTTTTAGGTGTTCCTCTGGTTCCTCTATCCTCTGGGATCTCATACTCAGTCCAATATTTATTCTACACACACTGAGCTAGTATAATCCTCTTCCATCACCACTTAAATATCAACAACAACTCTCAAGTCCATATCTTCAAATCCAAATTCCAACTTAACCCCTAATATTCAACCTGTGGCATATTTCATCAAATCAACACCCATCCCCTCTTCTGTAACATCCATAATTGTACTTTGCCACATTCCAGCTTTTGCCGTAGATCCTGTTAATCCTCATCTAGCCCATTATTTCTAACAATCTCCTAAATTAACTCTGTGCCTCCAGTCTCATTTCTTCTCCAATACTCCCTTCACCCTCAATCCTTCTTATGTACTTTAGCCCAGATTAACAAATTCTACTACTATGGGGCAGCAAGTCATTTAATCAGAGGATAATGTCCCAATTCTTGATTCTTTTAGCACATGCTTTTCTCATACACACACACACACACACACACACACACACACACACCTTACACTTTACATAATGTCCAAATTAAGTCTTCTTTTTCTCCATTTGGTTCCCTAGTTTAAGTTTAGTCACTATAACTTTTCTAGCACCAATTGTCCTCACACAAGGATGTTTGGTATACTAATAGCCTACTTCAAAAGAATATGGACACTTTAAAAACTCAAACATTTTAAACATCATTTGTGTAGTTTATGTTAGTATTTTTAAAGTGTTTTCTGCCAAAAAAGTTTTTGTTTTAAGAGAAAGAGTTTTAGGTATGACAGTGGGAATATTAAATATAGAACTACACAACATAATCCCTATTAATACACATCATACAATTGTCACGAGAGGAGATGGCTCTGTAGTGATTATGAATGAAAATGTATCCCTTGGATTTTTTTTGCCCTCACCAACCCACTTTTAATAATCTTTCTTACCTTTAACTTTTGCAGTAAGCATTTCTGCAGCATTCTGAAGATCAACAGAATTGAGGTTCTGATGTTTATTCATTACAGACTTTAAAACACGGAGAAGTTCATCCAGACGTATATGAATGACTTCTTTAAAACAGTCTTTAAAAAAAAAGAAAAAAATTAAATTTTATTCCAAAACCAAGTTTCAGGAATCTAAAGTATGAAAAATCATTCTGAAGCATATTTCAAGTAGAAGCATTGGTTCCACAATTTTTGCCTACAAATACTTTCCTTCTTTTCTTATCATTGCAATTATATATAATTTATACATATAGCCTTCAAAAAATTTTAATCATTTTTTTCATTAAGGATTTCAAGGCTCTCACAGTTATGGTCAATTTTCAGTTTTCTCTGCCTAAAATATGCTCTCCAGATTTCCCTTAAGGAAACTTTATACGGTACCATTTTTCCTGTCTTTGTGTTTTTATTCTAATATAATTTTTAATATATATGGTATGAGAGTTTGTGAGATATTAACCAATATTTAAGAACATATAATTTATCATTCAAACCAGAATATTCTAGCCAGTGAAAACGAGGGTGCTAATCATAGTCATGACAGCACTTATAGGCATATTCCTAGGTCACCATTCCAGGCAAACCAAAAAGTAAAACCACCCTGTAACACTTAAAACCCCTGAAATAATCCTCAAAAGTTTCAAATAGACAACCACCTTAAATACAATACACTGAGGTAATTTTCCTTTCTGCAACCTTACAGAGCTCTAGTCCTATCTAATAATAGACAAACATGGTAATTGACCATACCTTCGCTACACTTCCCATTGGCTAATCAGCATGATATGCAAATTAACTGCCAACAAAGATGGCGGCTAATTTGCATACTGCAGGCAGGGCGGGACAGCACGAACTGCCAGCGCGTCACCATCCAGGGCAGGCCGGCCGCTTGGGACCCCATCAGTGGGTCCCGGGCGGCAAGGCACACCCGCCCCAGAAGCCCCAGCAGCCAGCCTGCCTTGCCGCCCCGGGACCCCATCGGCGGGTCCCGGGGTGTCAAGGCAGGCCCACCCCAGGAGGCCCAGAAGCTGCCTGATATGGTAGTAACTCTATCAGTAAGCACTCTGAAAGTCAGTGGCATAAATTCACCAATTAAAAGACAGTTATGAGGGTGAATCAAAAACAAAACCCACTTTAAATATAAAGACACATATAGATTAAAAGTAAATGAATTAAGCTGCAGCCTGTTTTGCTCAGTAGATAGAACATTAGCCCGTGGACTGAAGGGTCCCAGGTTCGATTCCAGTCAAGGGCATGTACCTCAGTTGCTGGCTTGATCCCCAGTCCCTATCAAAGCATGTGCAGGAGGCAACCAATCAATGTGTCTCTCCCTTTCCCTTCACTCTCTCTAAAATTCAATGGAAAATTATCCTTGGGTGAAGATTAACAAAAACAAAGTAAATGGATTAAGTAACATTAAAGAGATTATAAGAAAAAGATATTCTAAATTGTGTTAGTTGTATAATGGTTATGTTTAAATTATTAACACCTAAGAAATTGGGTGAAGGGTACATATAATATGCTGTAGTATTTTATAGTTTTTTTTACATGTATGAGATTATTTCAAATTAAAATATTAAAAAATTAAAAATTAATAAAATATTAATTGAAATGTGTATGCATTACATGAAAAATCTCCTAATTGCTTCTAGCATAATTTATTAAATTGTGCTAAAATTTACAAGGGCTCAATTAAAAAATATCTTAATTCTAAATGATATAATAGAAAATATATAATAGTGCAGTTATAAGCACTTATCTGAAAATAAAAATTTAAAGAAGTGAATTTAAAGAAGGGATTAGCCAAAGAAAATATATGCACAACCCATGGACACAGACAACAGTATGGTGATGGCCAGAGAGAAGTGGGGGCCAAGAGCTGGGTAGAGGGAGCAAAAGGGGGGAAATAGGAACATCCTATATAATAATAATAAAAGGCTAATATGCACATTGTCTGAACAGCAGAATGACCAGTTGCTATGATGCGCACTGGCCACCAGGGGGCAAACGCTCAATGCAGGAGCTGTCCCCTGGTGGTCAGTGCACTTCCATATGGGGAGTGCCACTCAGCCAGAAGCTGGCTCATGGCTGTCCAGCGCAGTGGTGGTGGCAGGAACCTCTCCCACCTCCGTGGCAGCTCTAAGAATGTAAAACTAACGGTTTAGACCCGATCCCTTGGGGGCCTAAGCCGTTAGTCGGACATCCCCCGAGGACTCCCTGGCTTCCAGAAGGATGTTTGACTGCAAACTTAGGCCTGATTCCCCGGGGAGTGGGCCTAAGTCAACAGGTGGACATCCCCCAAGGGGTCCTGTACTGTGAATAGGCGCAGACCAGGCTGAGGGACCCCCCCTAAGTGCACAAATTTTTGTGCACCAGGCCTCTAGTGTTTTATAATAGCACTTATTAAGTGCTTCCTAAAATCTCTATTATACAGATGAGAAAATTGAGGCACACCTAAGTTCACCATGTTACTAGACTGTGAAAACAGAATTTAAATCATATAGTATAATGGTTGAAGCCACACATTTTTTTTAAAGGTCATCTTTTAATTGATTTTTTAAGGAGAGAGGGAGAAACATCTATTGGAGCTTCCTGCAGGGGATGGAGCCCACAACCCTGGCATGTACCCTGACCAGAAGTCAAACCAGCAATCTTTGGTACATGGGATAATACCCAACCAAATGAGCCACACTGTTAATGTTGTACTGCTTCCCTATTGAAATAGCTTAAAAAACAAACAAAAAAATGTTTTTTAATAGTGTCATATTATAATTATACTATTAAATTTTTCCTAAAATGTTAAAAGATAATCACTCGAAAGAAAAACTGTATATAGGATAAAAAACAAGATATTCTAACAGCATCCATCAAATATTCAATTCATTAACAGCATTATCAAGAGAAAGAAATATGGCCTGGCTGGTGTGTCTCAATGGTTAAAGTGCCAGCCTGAGCACCGAAGGGTCTCGGGTTCGATTCCCGGACAAGGGCACATACCTGAGTTGTAGGTTCGATCCCCCACCCTGGTCGGGGTGTGTGCAGGAGGTAACCAATTGATGTGCCTCTTTTACATCTCTCTCTCTCCCCCCGCCCCATCCCCTCACTCTCTCTCTCTCCCTCCTCCTTTCCTCTGCCTTCCTCCCACTCTTTCTAAAAATCAATGGAAAAAATATCCTTGGACGAGGATTAACAAAAAAGGAAAGAGAGAGAGAAATATGTAGGATAAGTAGAGCAGACAAGGCTGGGAGCTGTGTATATCAAGGTGAAGAATATTCTAAGAGAAGGCACAGAAAAATAGTTCAGGTAATAATGGAAGCAGAGAGAACAATGTCTTCAAGAGAAAATCTGACTAATTCAACCAACACATTTTTGATAGAAAAAAAAAATACAGGGAATCAGGTACTGGCCTAAGTACTCTTGGAAATGAATAAAGTCTCTGAGACTAAAGGCATAGAAAATGCACATAAATACTATACTATGGCTGATAAAGTGTTTTCAATGAAGGTTCAGGTTAACAATTATGATACTGCTATACATGTATACTGGAAGTCAACAATTGAGTAAATGGATGGTGGATGGTGGAAGCCAGGTATCTCACTGTTGGAGTGGAAATTTACAATTAAGCAGGGGGAGGAAGCTATAATGATATGTGTGGTGATGGATTAGAGTTGGATATTTGAGTACGAATTTGTGTTTAGCTTAACACAGATATAGGTGGCTATATAGAGAAATATTTTGAAATATGTATTAGTATGTAGGTTAGTATACACACATTCCTTTGCTGTCACCTGAGAGGACCTAAAAGAAGTGATACTACAGAAATAACGAATACACCTAGCACCCTGAGCTTAGTTTCTAATACCATTCTCCAATAATAGGAACCAGAGCTCCTCTGAGATATTGGCTGATTTTCAGTCTGGGGCAGCAAATACATAAGATAAGTTAGGAACATCTTGTAATACTAGAAAGTAAGAGCTTGAAAGAAACAGATCCTCATATTGAAGAGGTATGCACAGGAGCCAACTGAAAGACCTACCTACCAATGGCTAACGGTGGAATAATTTGAGCAACTAATGAATAAAGTAGTACTAGATTATAATACCAGAGTATAAAGTAAAGTTCCATGAGTCCATACTGATACAAATAAATGACTGAATAAATGAAAGAAAAGAAACAGTCTCTCGTACAAAAGAATTCCCAATAATTAATGTAGATGTTTTGTCCTCAAAAAGGTGAAGCATATGCATAGTGACTTCCTTTAAAGAGTAGAGTATGGAAAAAAGTAGAGTACTACTTAAGACGAGTGATCATGGTCAACATCAACAGTGATAAACCATGTTCATAGTAAGTACTCTTTTTTTTTTCTTTTCTTTAGTAAAAGGCGAAAGATTTATGCGATCTGAAGAGAAACCAGAGTATAATAGTAAGTATTCTTGATATGTGATAAAAATGGCACTTTACATGTTATCTTCCTTCCTCCCAATATCTCTCATAACCCCAGACTAATCATGAGAAAACATCAGACAAATTCTAATCAAGGTGCATCCTACAAAATACCTAGTCCACATTCCTTAAACAGTCAAGGTCATCAAAATGAAGAAATCTGAGAAACCCTCATGACTAAGGAGGGCCCAAGGAGACATGACAACTATAATATGATAGGATACTGGAAGAGTCAATAGGGAAAATTTATGGAAATCTGAATAAACTAAGGACTTTCACTAATAATGTAGCATTATATCAAATATTGGTTCATTAACAGATGTGCCATACTAATGTAAGATGTTAATAAATAGGAGACACTGGGTATAAGAACATATGGAAACTCTACTATCTTCTCAATTTTTCTGTGCATCTAAAACTACTCTAAAAATAAAGTCTATTAAAAATGAAATGTAGCCAAAACCAGTTTGGCTCAGTGGATAGAGCATCGGCCTGCGGACTGAAGGGTCCCGGGTTCGATTCCGGTCAAGGGCATGTGCCTGGGTTGCGGGCACATCCCCGGGGTGGGAGATGTGCAGGAGGCGGCTGATCGATGTTTCTCTCTCATCGGTGTTTCTAACTCTCTATCTCTCTCCCTTCCTCTCTGTAAAAAATCAATACAATATATTTAAAAAATAAAAAATAAAAATAAAAAAAAGAAATGTAAACGGGCAAAGGATTTTAGAAATTTTATGTACTATTAAAATTTTTCCATAAATATATATTATAACTAAAAATTCATTTACATATTTTTTAATTCCTAGGGAAATGAGTATATGAAGCTAGCTGTATAATTAAGTTATTAACTATCTTCATTAAATAAATTATCAATATCTATTTTCTCTGTTTTATTATTGTAGGTGTTATTTCAGTTGGTTTACTTAGTTGAGGCAATATAGCTTAGTGGCTGGTTAAAAGCAGGTTCGAGGGAAGCAACCAATCAATGTTTCTTTCTCATATCAATGTTTATCTCTCTCAAAAAAACCCCAAAACAAAACAGCAACAAAAATAAACATAACCTTGGATGAGGGTTAAAAAAGAAAAAAAAGCATAGCCTCTAAAACCATATAGCCTGAATCAGAATTCCAACTCTGTGACTGAGAGACCTTGATCTAATTACTTAGCCTCCTCTGTGCCTCAGTTTTCTCACCCATAAAAAGAAGATAATGGTAGCTACTTCATAGGGTTGGTTGAATTAAATCAGTTAAAACACATAAGTGGGTGGAACATAATAAGCCTCCATAAATGCTTACCGTTATTCTTATTACTAGTTTATGCAGCAGTAGAAACAGGTTAGTAACACAGGTTAGGTCTGAAATTAAACCTAGTAGCTTTGAAATAAAAGAAGTTTGTGGAAAACAGTAACATTTGACTAGTTGTAAGAAATAACAATTACGTTCTTTTCCCTATTTTGTGCTGCAAAATCTATTCTTTGTTTGGCCTATAACTAAATGAAACTCTAATTTATGGCAATAATTCTGCCTACTTATCAAAACCAATATTTAGTGATTATCTAGTGTTATAAAGTTGTATTGGATTCCTTAGGAAACCTGTTAGCTTAAAAAAGAAAGATGGTCATTTCTATCCCCTACTCAGATGTTTCATAATAAAAGCTACAACTACCAATATACTTAGAAGATACTGTAAAAATACGTTGCCTTATTTTGGGGTCTCAGGACAAAAGAGCTTGATATTTGAGTGTTAACAACAACCATCAATATTCAAAATTAGTGTTGGATATTAAACAAGAACTACAAAATACTAATGTGTAAATGCTTAAATAAACCAAGGTAATAAATTCCGGTCTTCTCAGAGTCAAGGAAATTAAATGTTAAAATGAATATATTTCAAAAGTATTAAATGTTTTTCAATGTTCTTAGTTTTAATTTCTAACACAGTAAACAGTAATAGATACAAGCCACATCAACAAAAACTCTTTGGGATCGTCAATAATTTTTAACACTGAAATTCTATGCTATGATTCTTCTCGAAAGGCACTGCAAATATCCCAATAACTATCAGTGGAATATCCCAATAACTACAAGGAAGCCCTTATAAACACATATTGAAGTTGTTTCAAATTAAAATACTAAAAAACAGTAACTGAGTTATTTTCAGAAGTATCTCATATTACCTAATAAATAATTCCAATTTCCTATGATTGAATACACTTCTGAAGCCTAATAATCAACAAAAATGAACATGACAACCAGAGAAAATGTTAATTACAAGATTCATAAACTTTCCTATATATTTTTTTTATATATATTTTATTGATTTTTCACAGAGAGGAAGGGAGAGAGAGAGAGTTAGAAACATCGATGAGAGAGAAACATCGATCAGCTGCCTCCTGCACATCCCCCACCGGGGATGTGTCCGCAACCCAGGTACATGCCCTTGACCGGAATCGAACCTGGGACCTTTCAGTTCGCAGGCCGACGCTCTATCCACTGAGCCAAACCGGTCCTGGCTTCCTATATTTTTTAGTAGAAGCATCAACTACTAGCACATCACTATATCCTGATAATACTTCAGCTGAGACGTTTTTATTTTTTAGCAAAAGTTCTTTTCCCTTATAAAAGAATAAAGCTACCTCAAATTCTTTCTATGAGGCAAAAGGCCTCTTAAGCTGAAAGTTAACTTTTACAAAAAGTTTTAAGGAGTTTAAGTAGCTCCTTCAGCAACACTAAATATTCCCGCACCCTCACCAAGCCCAGACAATGGTAGCAATGAGCAAAGCCCAAGGCAGTAACTATTCTTTCCCAGTACAGAAGAAAAGTTAAGTGGCTAATTGGTATGGTAGAAAACAATAGATTTAGATCAAGAAATATGGGTTCCAATGCTTGATCTGCCACACTTCCTTGAAATAACCTTACACAAAACTCTTCGCTTCTCTGATCTCAGATTAATCATCAGTAAAATGGAATTAGTAAGAATGTCTGCCCTAGTTGCCGTAAAAAAAAAAAAGCTGTGAATATCAAATAAATTAGCAGAAACAAAACTGCTTTATAGTCTTAATATAAACATCTATTATTTCTATTAAATCTGTAAGCCATTCAAACTAAATACCTTTGAAAACAGATTTTTTCCCACATAGAATTACATTCAATTACAAACTTATATACCAAGGTCCCACAATAATTTGGCTAATAAAAATGAGACATTAAAGTTAAGTATTAATTTCATTTTGTATATAAAATCTAAATTAGTAAATTACTCAGAAATAAAATCATAATTAAAGATATACTTTATAAAAATATTTCTATGCCAATAAAATTATAGTATTTAATTTAGTCCTATAACTAAATACAAATTAATTTTTAAATTTCATAGTGGCCACATTGTCAATGTAATGAAATTTAATTTATACTACACAAAGGTATTATATATGCAAATATAATAATGTTCAACCAAAATCTTAACACTAGTTATCCAGAATAGTAAAACTCCAGTATCCCAATGTTTGTTTGTTAACCTACCATCCCAGTAATATGGTAATCTGAATTTTAATTTGTCTCACTCATTTATGCCATTTATTTTCCGCTTCATTCAGCTTATCAAGTGAAAACAGATTAGCCAGCTCCACTTTTTTGGTTCTCATGTATTAACACAATACCACAGTGTTTATATTGCAAACACTTCATGGAAATACTTAAGTAAATATCCATGGTGTTTTCCTTGGTTTAAAAAAAAACCTGACAATTTTTAAAATCAGTCTTGTTAATTCAGCTTAACCTCTCTGGGAAAGCAATGAAAACAACAAGGAGGAAAAAATGTTTCAGAACTTATCACTAGGAAACTCCCTTTTTTGCTGTAATGACTTCTGAATTTACAGGATAAAAGTGAAGCATGAACAGCACCTACTTTATCCAGCCTCTTGGGGATTGTAAAAATAACAGCTGACATTTTAAAACACTTATTCTAAGAGCTTTATTTTTGTGAAATCACTTAATCTTCACAACAACCCAATGAGAAAGGTACTATTAACTCCTTTGAACACATGTAGAAACTGAGGCACAGAGAAGATAAGTAACTTGCCCAGTGGCAGAATGAGGAGTCCACCTTAAGCATTCTAGCTCTAGAATTTGTGCTCTTAATCACTATAATATCTATCAACATGGTTAAAGAAGTTATAGTTAATGATAATACTCTACAATCTGTAACTTAATAGGCTTTAACTTCTAATCAAATATGCCAGTTACTATTTTAAGCGGTGTTAAGTAAACCATTCTAGGCAAGTACAGAAGAAGACAGTAATTTCCTAAGAGCTAGCACATGTGTAATGAATGAGTTACCTGTATTTCATACTTCATTCCTCAAAGATTCAATCCATATTTTCTAGGCACTAAAATATAACCTATTACCATTCACATTAACCAATCCTAAATTATACCCATTAGAAATCACTTCTTGAGAGGTTTACTTCTAAAAGAACACAACAGAAGGGCATGTCTAAGACTTGCAACTTAATGTATCTAATATTTCACAAAATTTCTAGTATACTATAAGGGCCAAAAATTAAGTATCATCATCAATAGCCAAATTAACACTCATTGAAAGTTGTCTGAAATAAATTTACACATCCTCCTATATATTCACCATGGGGAAAATGGGTTAACCCATAAGACAGTATTTCAATTAAGATTTGGGAAATTTATGCAGAACTTCCCTCTTTCAACAAAACGTATTATTTAATGGCATTAAATTTGTTGTTTAATCTTTTTGTTCAATAAAATTTGCTCAAGGAAGTTAACATCTCTCTCTTCTAACTAAACAGTAGTTCTGTCAAATTTAGGATCTAGAATTCATTAGAAGCTATCATTTATGAAATCAGTTATGTTTTTACAAAATAAAAGTGATACACTCTTAAATTAGAAAGCACTTTTTAAAAGTTAGAGAATTACTTTATCTGAAACTGATGATAGCTTTATCTCCCTTTCTAGACTACTTAAAAACAAAACTGAAAAACAAGATACCATTTTCACAATACTAAACTTTTATTAAAATACATTTTACAAATAGTGTCATATAATCAATATACTATAAGAAATATTAAACTGCTGACCTTCAAATATCTATATATATAAAAGCCTAAGTGACCTTTAGGATCGAACCACCAGAACGACTGGAACAACCAGTCGACCAGTTGCTATGATGAGCACTGACCACCAGGGAGCAGATGCTCAATGTAGAAGCTGACCCCGGTGGTCAGTGCGCACCCAAGCCAACTCCCGTGGCCAGCGGCAGCATCAGTTCCTTCTGTGCCTGGCCAGGTGACCGTCGCCTCCTCTCCTGATCCCACCGGGGCCTTTGGCCCTGGGCTGGGACGAGGAACTGGGGGTGGGTGGTGGCAGATGCAGCCCCTTTCCCATGGGGGGGGGTGTGAGGGCCGGCTCCCTCCTTGGGGCCGGCAGCCAGCCTCCCACGCCCTGTCCCTCCCCCTGGCCGGCAGGCCCTGATCAGCCTGCCGCCCGCCCACCGCGATTGTGGCAGGGTGGTGAGGGAAGGAGGAGGGGGAGAGGCGGGGAACCACATGGGGCGCCAGTGTCTGTTCCTTCTGTGCCCGGCCCGACGACTGGCGCCTCCTCTCCCAACCCTGCCAGGGCCTTCGGGCCCCGGACTAGCATGGGGAACCAGGGGTGAGTGACGGCAGATGCGGTCCCTTTCACAGGGGGGCTGACATATGGCTCCCTCCTTGGGGCCAGTAGCCAACCTCCCGCACCCCGTCTCTCCCCTCGGCAGGCAGGCCCCACTTAGCCCGCAGTCCCTCCCCCTGTCCAGCAGGCCCTGATCGGCCTCTGGCCCTGATCGGCCCTGATCAGTGGCCAGGCCTAGGGTCCCCACCCATGCACGAATTCGTGCACTGGGCCTCTAGTATTTTATAATGACAATGGAGACTTCCAAGCACTAAGTACCAGAAAAATTATGTAATCTGAACTATTCTTTCTAGCCCAATTAAAAAGCCTTGCACTTTTCAAATTCCCAAATTTTGTGTTCCACCTGGGAATGGAGAGATGTGTCACAAAGACAGTTTAAGATTACTGTATAAATTAGAAGATTTATGAATCTGTTCTTTGGAATTCGTAACACATTATTCCTCAGGGGAGACACCATAAACCTGAATTGGTGCTTACACTGTGCATGTGTGTATTTATGTGTGTGTGTGTGTGTGTGTATGTGTGTGTATTTTAAGCCTCACTCCTTTTCCATAGATTTTGAGAGAGAGAGAGTGGAGGAGACAGGGAGAGAGGGAAAGACAGAGAGAAATAGCGATGTGAGAGAAACACATCGACTGGTTGCCTCCTGCACATGCCCTGACCAGAGCCCAGGCCAGGAGGAACATGCAACCAAGTTATGTGCCTTTGACCAGAATTGAACCCAGGACCCTTCAGTCCACAGGCTGACGCTCTATACACTGAGCCAAACCGGCTAGGGCACACAGCACATATATTAATCTGTGATGTTATATTTAAACACAGAGGATATATGTTTAATTCAGTGCCTTCAGCATTTTAACATAAGATGCAAAATTTTCCCCTGTAATTATTCATAATGCACCTTAATAACACAGGATAGAGATCTAAACTTCAAATTCCACATCTGCTACTTGTGTAAGACTACAGGGAAACCTCCTCCTGGAAATAAGTAGTGGACAGAAAGAATTAACAACTCTATCACTTACCCTATCAAAGAAAGTGTTTTCACAGTCCTCTGAACTCCCACATTAAGCTATTTTTATTTGTAAATAAAAACAGTAGAGGCAAACTGCAAACATATTTTAACCCTGCTAAGGGACACGGGGTTCTTTGGTAAAAACCTATTTTCTTAATCACTTCTTCAACAACTACTGCAATATGAGCTTTACATTTACACTTGGAAAATTTTCATAAATATCACACTTAAAATAATTATCATAAAATTCACATTTTAAAAATCCTATAGAATAGTAGGATGTGGATGCCCTCTAAAATGCATTATGTACTTTGAAAACAAATACTTAGCTGTCTTCTTCAGCCATAAACTGTCAATATTCAAAACAATGTAGAATCTCCAACTCCAATCAAATTTTGAATCACAGAATTATAAAACTGTTAGCATCTGTTATAAGCACTTCATTCTTTAAAAATCATTAAATGACTTAAGCCATATTCCAAAACTAGTCAGTAAAAAACCTAGGCCTAGAACCTAAATCATGTGTTTTCTTTCCAGAACTCTTTCTGTCATCTCTTACTACTTATTCAACCAAGTTGTATAACCTGGCTGGAAATTGATCTGCTTGTTCAAATCAAAGAAGGGCATGAAAACTAGACCCTCTAAAGCAGTGGTTCTCAATCTTCTGGCCCTTTAAATACAGTTCCTCATATTGTTACCCAACCATAAAATTATTTTTGTTGCTACTTCATAACTGTAATGTTGCTACTGTTAAGAATCGTAATGTAAATATCTGATATGCAGGATGGTCTTAGGCGACTCCTGTGAAAGGGTCATTCGCCCGCCAGAGGGGTCGCGACCCACAGGTTGAGAACCGCTGCTCTAAAGGCAACTTAAGGAAGAAGAATCCAAACAGACCCTAAGAGTGCCTATTTCTATGTAAATTTTTCTCAAATTTGCTCCCATAACAATTTTCTAGGTTTCCTTTTAATGCTATAGAAATCAAAAATATTTATAGAACAAGAATTCATCTCAATTTCTCAAGACTGATGAAGACCAAATGTCTGTACCAGCACTGTTCAATAAAAATTTCTGCAATGACGGACATTTTTATAACTTCACTGTCCAAAATGCTGAGGCTAAAAAGCACGTGAAATGTGGCCACGGCAACTGAGAAGCTAAATTCTTTATTTTAATTAAATTTACTTAATTAAAGTTAAGTAGTCACATGTCTAAAGGCTACCATATTGAATAGTGCAGACCTAGATAATCCCCAGTGAAAACAGAATTGGCTAATGAAATATGAAAACTGAACAGTGTTTCTACAGAGTGCCTGCCATGAGAAGCAGGTTAGACAGAATGGAAAGAAACATCATTCTGCATTGGTGACCTCTGGATTCCAAATGAAACCACTATTTACCATCATTAAGGGGTTGATGAAATCACCTATATATACAACTCATCTGTGAAATGAGGCTAAAAGTACCTGTCTTTGAGGGGACTGTGTGACTCAATACTGTTTGTATATAAAAGTACTCTGTAAAAGGTAAAGTCTAGCCTCAACAATATGATTGAACACCTGAAGCAATAGTCAAGTGGTTTGCACATCACTGCCTCATGACAAGTAAAGTATATAAAGAATATGGCATTCAAATCACACCAAAAGTTGGTTTAACTATATACCTACATTCTATGTTCTTAAAAGCTAAATTTTTAGCTGTTCAACAGCCATCTGATATGAATTAAAAGGTCATAAACAATGACAAAAATTTGCCATCCTTCCTCTTACGGAGGCAAAGACAAAATATTGGCAAGGCCACTGATAACGCTCCCTCACTGCAAAAGAAAAACAGTGAAATAGCTCTTTGCTGTCTGGCCATAATTTACAGCTATGATGGTACTAAAGAATAGCAGAAGCCTAGGGATATTTTTCAATACCCAGAATACAAAAGAATGGACTATGTCTAGTCTATGTATAGAGACATATGTAATAATATCACCCTAAAGAGTTATAGAATTTAAATGTTTTACTTGCTTTCCTGAAGATTATATTTCTTGTAATAATTTTATTACATGTAGAATAGTCTGATACTCTAACAGGCTGAAAACCATGACCAATATTAAAAGCAAGCATATATGTAGTTCTTCTTATCATTTATAATGAGGTAATTTATGTTATACACTAGAGGCCTGGTGCACGAAATTCATGCGGGGGGGGGGGGG
>NW_005871268.1:1599657-1607335 GCF_000147115.1 Myotis lucifugus | reverse complement strand
AGGGGGTCCCTCAGCCCAGCCTGCACCCTCTCCAATCCGGGACCCCTAGGGGAATGTCCGACTGCCAGTTTAGGCCTGATCCCTAAACCAGCAGTCGGGCATCCCTCTCACAATCCGGGACCGCTGGCTCCTAACCACTCACCCTGCCTGCCTACCTGATCACCCCTAACCACTCTGCTGCATGCCTAATCACCCCTAACCCCTCTGCCTTCCTGATTGCCCCTAACCACTACCTGCCAGCCTGATCGCCCCTAACCACCTCTGCCTCGGCCCCCCACCACGGCCCCCACCACTGTGGCTTTGTCTGGAAGGACGTCCAGAAGACATCCAGTCTATCTGGTCTGGATTAGCATATTATGCTTTTATTAGTATAGGAACTCCCTTGTTTAAGAAAAACAGACAAAAAAGGTTCTATCAACTCAAATAAACTAAATAGTATATTTCCAGATTTTGATAGTAATGATCCCAAGGCAGAAAAACACAAATTCTTCTCAAACCCAAGGTTTATTCTGAAATGGCATACATATATCCTTTTAACTCTGATTGAAGAACCAAGCATTAAAATCAACCCAAAGGTAAATAATGAAAATTCTCTGACCATTGCTTACTAATGAGAGTTGGTATCCAAAAGATTGATTTTACATTTTTCAAGTAACTTACCAGCCATAAATGGCAAGCTTTTTTATTATCAGTAATATAATTCAGTATTTAAATTCTGAAGTACTAATTTTCTTATTAGAAGGATAATAACCTTATAGCTTTTTAATATTAAATTTCCATGAAAAATATATTTTCATACACATAGTTTTATCTCAAGGGGTAGTCTCCTTTGGCTATCTTATACGTATTACCATTTTTCTCTTTTTTCACTTAGGACCAGATTTTAATCCTCTTTCTTCCTAATCTCTCAACTGTCTACTAACAAATTAAAAGTAATAAAAATATATACACATACACACACATATAGTCTCAAAAGAATGACTTATGTAATTGTTGTTTTAAAGAAAATTCAAATACTAAAATTCTGGGGCTATAATTCAAGTGCAGTTATTTTGGGCATGTCAACCTGAAAAATTAGAGTTAGGATACTCTTAAGGCAATATTTAAAACAAGGTATGGCTTTAGTTTCTGTTTATCAGAAAATAAATATTTAACTTATATACACAGATAATATTTATTAGAATCTTACAAATGTCTGTGAAATACCTGGAGGTCTCATATAAGTAACACTAGGTATCTTTATTTTCCACATCCAAACAAACCATTTACAAACATAGAAATTAGGAGCTACTTATCAAAGGAGAACAGAAGCTGTATCTTTATTATCACTGCCATCAAATTTGTATATCAAAGAGGCACTAAAAGTTGAAAGATGTGTATAGCTCTTTATCTCCGAAAAATCAAGTCTGGTGCTCTATTATTCATATCTAACTAGAGAGAGAATAAATTCTTGATTCTCCCTTAATTGAAGAAGCAAACTGAAGAACAGCAAAACAGAATTAAGTTTGAGAAAAAAGTTTCACTCAAATGCAGTGATTTTTAGATCAGATTTTAGGAACAATATAGGAAACCAAACCTAGGCAGAAGTATCAACAATGTAAATGGTAAACATAAGTCTGCTTATTAAAGACCAATCAATGTACTGTTACTATTAAGAAGGTTAAAAATCCAATGATCTGCCGAAACCGGTTTGGCTCAGTGGATAGAGCCTTAATTGAAGAAGCAAACTGAAGAACAGCAAAACAGAATTAAGTTTGATGTACTACCTGGGTTGCGGGCACATCCCCAGTAGGAGATGTGCAGGAGGCAGCTGATCGGTGTTTCTCTCTCATCGATGTATGTAAATGGTAAACATAAGTCTGCTTATTAAAGACCAATCAATGTACTGTTACTATTAAGAAGGTTAAAAATCCAATGATCTAAAATTTCCTATGTCAAGTGGGCCCAACCATTAAGAACCCAAGACCTATTTTTGTTCTTTGTATTCTTATTCCCTCACAATTACCAAAATTCCTATAATGCAGTGCACTGTATCTGATTATAAAATAGTTTACACTGTAAACATTAAACATTTGAGGGGGGGGCTATAATAATTATAGAAGAATACCCTATTTCTACCACTGTGTACACACTTATCTGTAACTAGGCTGGCATTTAAAATTTTACAAACTATCCAGTAAGTATGCTAAGAGAAAATAGTTGACAAACCTGAAAGAATAGCTTCTTTCAAATACAATAGCATATGGGAGAACTTCCTGATATCATTCACCAACTCCTTGATGTAATCCGGATCAAAAACGGGTTGGAACTTACAGACTTGAGCCCCATTTCAGAAGTTGTAACATCAGTAGAGAGCTGGCCTGATGACAAAACATGTTTTTTCTTTGTCTTTTTCTGTTTGTGAGCAATCATCCTTTCATATATCAGTCAGAAAAACTGAAATCCTTAAAGGGGTGAGAAAAAAGAGAGAAACACAAATACCACATCAACCAGGGGGAACATTCTTCTAGGTTTTCACAAATAGCCCATAGCCCACCTCAGTATTCCATTAAAACCAACCACCACAAACACTGCACTCTACAACTACTAACAGTAGTAGCTTCTATTTATTAAGCGCCAGTAATCTTGACAACTATATGATATGCAAAATACTATCATCTTCATTTCACATGTTCAGAACCTGAGGTTTGGAGATTAATTTATCTTCGCTCTTAGCTGATAAATGATGAACTGGTATTTAAACCCAGATCTGCCTTCTCATCTAAAGCCATGCTCTTAATGCCTGGTATAGAATTTTTGTAATTTTTAAAAGTTATCCTGAAGTGTCATTTAGTAGGACATAGTCTCCCTCCATGACATCACCTTCAAAAATAAAGATGAAATATGAGTTTTGAAAAAATAAAGACCTGTTTTCAAAATCCCTCATTGTGTTGGATGGATGCTTCTATACCATTGTCTTTTAATTCTTATAATCTCATGAGGTAGGTATTGTCAGGATGTTATTCCCAAAGTAAAGAGATGATTAATAGCCTTTCTAAATGTGTTACCTGTACAATTTGCTTACAGGCTATGTGTTTTAGGACTAAAAGGAAATACAAAATTAAAAGACTTCATATAATGCCCTGGCCAGTGTGGCTATCGTCCCATGCACCAAGGGGTTGCTGGTTCAATTCCTGGTCAGGACACATGCCCACGTGCCCAGGTGCATGCTCTATCCCAGGTAGGGGACACGCAGGAGGCAGCCGCTTGATGTTTCCTTTTATCTCTCCCTCTAAAAATCAATAAAAATATATATTTTTAAAAAGACCTCATATGATAAAACACCTAATCCTAGCACATAATCGGAACTCAATAAAACTCTTTTTTTCTAATTCATGTTTTCATTTTACCTTTCCAGAAGAAAAAAGTCCTAATTTTGTTTGTATCTCTTGGAATCAAAAAGGAAATGACTTGTGGAATTAAATTATCTCAAGCATCATCATTAAAACATTTTTCAAATACTTTGGCTTGAATATTTGGATACTTTCAAAACGGAAGAACTACTAGGGACTTCTGTAAAATTTACACAAGTTTTATATAATATTCATTTCCAGGTCACGTGTAAGATATATTATTGTATCGTTTACTCTTTTCTATACCTCACTTAACTATATTTTTCTTCCTAATCTATTTTTAAATTATCCACTTCTATCTCTACTACCACTCTAGGTGAATTACTATCATTTTTTTGTCTGAGCTACTGTCACTAATTTCCTAAGGATCTGTCCACATCATTCTTTTCCCACTCCAAAGTGTTGAGTATACTTTTCAAAACATGAATCTCATCATGTCATGTCTCTGCTCAAAACTCTTCCAAAGTATGAGTAAGGAGCTATCGTGCACTACAAGGCTCAGCATGAGATATGTATGGGTCCTAAGTACCTCTGCAATGTCCTCTGGAGTCAAGATTCCTAGTCAACACTCTCAACACTCCTGCCACACACACTTGCTTCTCATTCTTCCAACAGTGTTTGTTTACTGTGACCCACAGTAAAAAATAATTTTATATTACGGGCCAGTATACACATGAAGCATGTTATGTTTTTATGTGGTGTTATGTGTATACAGAAAGCAGGAGCCAGGCGTTATACTCAGATGATCTCTATTCTACTCCATTCATTTTTTAAAATGCTGGCTGCAACCCACCAAATTGGTTTCACACTCATAATGGGTCCATGACCCTACAACTTTAAAAAACACTAACTGTTCGACTCAGTATCCAATCTCTATACAGTTCCATTTGCCGGACTATTCCTTACCCTTTGTTTACTCATTCTAATCTCAGCTCAAAGATCACTTCCTCAAAGAAACCTTCCTGGACCACCCCTGCCCCCATAATCACCACCACCACCACCACCACCAAACTAGAGCAGAATCTCCTATAGAGATACTTTATAGTATCTTATACTTTTCATGAACTTTCCTATCTAAATGATAATCTCAAGGAAATCAAGACCACAACTTTTGCTAATCATTTGTTTTCTGTTCACAGCACAGTATGTGGCATATGAGGGATGAAATATAACTATTTGCAGAATGAAAATAAGCTTATAATTTATAAAGTTTTAAATAATTTTTATAAATGCAAAAATGGTTAACTCCAGATTGCTGCAATGTTTTAATTGGAAAATATCAATGGTTTTTAAAAATTTGTCTCTAAAGCAGTACCGTAAAAAAACAAACCCCAAAACAAAACAAACAAAAAAACTCCAAGCATATGAAATTGAATAAAGGCAAGATTATATACAATAGAAATCAAAGTTGGATTTCTATGATTGTTTCTCTACCTCGGATTATTAAAGGGTCCTAATATTTCTTTTATAGTTTTTAAAGTTCCTTTACTGAATAATCTTTTTAATCTCAAATTATTTCTGAGAATGTAATTTCTACACTTAAACTAGTTTCAAACCTATCTAACATTAACCCTTAAGTGTGTAGATAATTTCTAAAATGAATGTAGGACAATTTTTAAAGCACTTTTATTAAGTCTTCCCAATTACAAGAAACCCAAAACACTCAAGCGCCTTGTTTTGGCAGTTCTTTTACACATCACTAATTGAGAAGACTATTAACCTAACATCACTTATGCAGCTTATTTAATCAAGTCATTCTGATTAATTTTGACAGCTTTTAGTTTAATAAATTAGAGAACTGGTTGTTGTCATTGGTAAAAGGGTGGTTATAAAAATTAAAGACATATCAAAAGTTCTAAATAAAACAATTTACTTATCTCAACAATAACAAAATTTACTTTAAACAAGTGTCATATTAGTAACCCAAAGTTGTAAAATGTTTTAAAACTGCTTAAACATTTTTAGTCAAGACTAAGAAAATCTATAAACAAAAAACAACCATGGGGAAAGGAAGATTAAAAGGGTTATACCCTACCTCCAGTCAGCATTATGGTGAGTAATATACTAATTTTGTTATATATACTTTACTACTTTTCATATTTCAAACTGAAAAAAATTACAGGTGAAAAAATTTTAAATAACAAAGTTAATTCAAGCTTTCATAAAATTGAACTATGATAATGAGAAAGTTTGGTGGATATACATTTTCCAAGATCATCCACACTACTTTCCAATGTCCCAAAATGAACACCCTCTAGTTGGTATAACATAAAATGTAGTTGGTAACTAATTGCAACTGGTAATTTAATTAAATGAGGTAATATGAAAAACACTTAGCACAGTGTCTCATCACGAAGACTCAATAACTGTTTGCAGTGCTTTGTCATGGGAGGTTATTTTTTAACACAAGTAATAAACAAGATGTGCCTTCACTACAATATATCTGAAGACTGTGAGCAAGAAATATAGAACTAGGAACAATTCCAGAAAAGTAACTGACTTCATGGAAACCTACTAAATCGCTTCCAAGTGAAGTTGGACTGTGCAAATAGATTGCTGAGCAAAATATGTGAAACTCTCCTTAAATGCATCGCTTTAAACTCCAAACCATCAACATTAAAAACGTGTTAAATCCACTTCTCAAAGAACTTTGTACCAAACAGAAAATAACTGTGCAAAATCACGTTCTTTATCATGTTCTAAATTCTAAGTAATGTGCATTAGAAATGTGAACGCTAACTTCCAGGACCCTGGAATGTGTTTTTTCCAAGACGTCAGTAGTCTGTGTTAATGTCAAATGCCCAATATACCCCCTCAACCCTTGCAGTGTATCATTATAGAAGTATTTTCATTTTAGGCAGTGGGCTATAAAATTGCCCCAAATATCTGTAAAATTGCCCCAAACATCTGTACTTAATAGTTCCCATCTTACTCTTTCTACCTCAGGGAAACACAGACACAGACACACATACACACACACACACACACACACACACACACACACACACACACACGGCCAGTTATTTCAGAAATCTGCTATTTCAGCACAATTTCTGATTTGGTAAGAATTTAACTTTAAAATTCTAAGTAAATCAGAAATATTCACTCTAGAGGTCTTTAATTCTATTTTTAAAAGGCACTCTCCACAAAAAGAGACTAGGGGTATGTCAAAAGTTTTAGCAATAATATGCAAATAACTGTAATTTTAAAGAAAGGCATGCAATGCACATACACTTCATTCCTGTACAATTGGAACCCAGCACGTTTAAAAAAGAGGAAGCTGCACAACCTCTCCCGCCTCCAGAATGTCTAGCATTCTTGGCAGGCAGGGCTCTGCCTTGACCAGCTCAAACTACCCAAAGCCAAAGAGCACGTTCCCCACCCCGGGATTTAAAGACAGAGTGGGAAATGGAGCAAAAAGGGCGGCGAACACTGATAGTGAGGGACACGAGCTATCGTCACCGAGACAGCTGGAGAAGGGGAAGGGGCACGCAGCTCCCTCCTTTACCAACGAACAGTCCTGTCCTCGGAAAAGGTAGGAGGCCAATTTCTTCTTGAGAAAGACAGTTTAAAAAAAAAAAAAAGATTAACATGGGGACGCGAGGCTCCTTAGCACTAGGGCTCCGGCTTGAAAAGTCCCAGACTTGAACTCATCCGTCAAAAAGAAATTTTAAAAACCAAAAATACCGTCAAGCCCCAAACACATCCACAACGGAATGGGGGAAAATCACGGAGACAGAACGAAACACCCCTCCTCGGCCCAAAAGACAGACGAGTTGAACAATGCCCCACGGAAATCCTAAACCATCTCAGGAATGAGACCCCGCAGAAGTGAGGCTGCTGTCAGGGCAGGTGGGAGCTGGACGAGCTCAGGGAAAGCAAGACCACAGACCAGACTGCGTAACGGTCACGAGCACACATTCTGAAGCAAAACTGCCAAAACTGGGCTGAAATCCGCACTCCGCCAATGACGAGTCCGAATATTCCGGCAGTTTTTAGCCCGTTTTCCGTGTGAAAAACGAGTGAAGTCATCTCGGACCTGCCGTGAGAATTAGGAACTTAATGCGGAGCGCCCTCGGAACAGGATGCGGACGTGGGACCTGCCGAGTTTACTTCTAGGAGCGTCGTCACCATCCGCTCGGGGCCACCGCGCGCGCCCTCCGGCTCCAACGCCCCAGGAGCCGCGCGCCCCTCCCCACGGCCCGACCCCTCCCCGAAGCCCGACCCCTCCCGAAGAGCAAGGGGCCCGGGGACCCGGGTTCGTCTTTAAAGCAGACGGGGGGGCT
>NW_005871268.1:1587939-1599324 GCF_000147115.1 Myotis lucifugus | reverse complement strand
CCGGCTTGGGCTCCTCCCGCCCGACTTCGCCCGCCTCTCGGGCCCAATCCCATGGTCAGCACCCTGGGGGCGGGGCTCGGCGCCCAGCTCTCGCGCACTGGACGCTGGCTGTCAGCACCCAAACCCGCAGACCGTCCCCAACGGCACCACACGTGTCCGACACTCCGTCCTGGAGACACCGAGGGCTTGCGGCACGCGAGGAGGAGCGAACCTTCGGAACCGGTCACCTGAGGCTTAGATCTGGCTAATGGGAGTTTCTCAAGGGGAGCAGTCTACATTTCTTAGGAGGTACTTCTTTTGACCACCTTGTTTCTCCCCCTCCAACTCCTTTAAGAAAACAAAAACAAAAAGCAGGACGCCACAAGTGTAAAGTGTAACACAGGCCTGGGGCTCAACTCGTTTTCAGAAGAACGAACTTCCTCAAAACCAGCCAACCACTGTGCCCTCTGTAGGGGAATACTTTCCACTTGGAACAGTGATTGTAAACCTTTTTTTTTCTTTTTTTTTAAATATCATGGCACACATAAACTAATTACTAAAATTCTGTGGCACACCCAAAATATATATATTTTTTGCCAATCTGATTAAAAAATAGGTATAATTTTGATTCATTCACACCAGATGGCTATTATTGTGTTGGCTGTTGTCATTATTTTATTTGACAACCTAAGGGAAAAGAGTTCAGTTCCTCTGACTAAAATAGGTATTGCATGTTTTTAAAATTCTTGTGGCACACTAGTATGCCACAGCGCACACTGGTTGAAAATCGCTGACTTAGAGCAATATTACTTTTTTCAACTGCACTCTCAAACTCACTCAAAATAAGAAAAATGTCTTTGAAAGATAAAATAAAAAAAGCAGCAGGGGCTGAAAGCACATAAGCTTCCATATCATACTACTCACTGGAACAAGCAATGTCATTTACCGTAGTGCTGGAACATTCAGAGAAATGGAGACACCGAGGGCATATGGGGAGAGGGTGGCTGGATAGTAGTGGAGGCAGAGAGAAAAATTATCATACATAGGAGAAAGCAGAAAAAGACAAGAGTGTGAGGAAGAGAAATAGAAAAAATAGGGCTGCAGGCACAGGAAGAGGCAAAACCAAGTAAAGCAGAAACAGAAAATAAGAATGAGAAAGTAAAGACTACCTAGTTAGAGAGACATTTGAAAAAGGAAGTGAGCATGATAGAGCGAACAAGTGAAGTAAAGAGAGAGGGAGAAAATACTCATTGACAAAGAGATGAGGAACATCTTTCATATCTTTGAACTCTTATACAACAAACAATGCTGGGGAAATAAAGCAAATTTGGTCCAGCAAGTGCTGCTTGGGAAAGATATATATGAAAATGCTGAGCTCCTTGGTTGCTTTAGCTCCAAACTAAATTTTTACTCAACCCACACAAATTTACCTCTGCAAACCCCAAACAGAACAGTACCAAGGACATGCCACAGATACTCAGGAAACCTCAAAAACTACAGTCCTTCTAACTACACTTAAAAAGAAAAATGCACCATGGACTCTCACCATGGAAACTGATAATGCCCTGAACTGAAACTAACTCTTCAGAGGAGATATCAGGAGATCCCAAGCCAAAGGGAGAGTGGGGGTGGGGGAGCAGTGCAACCCTGATTAAATGATAATTAAGATTTTCAGGAAGCAATATGAGAAAGTCACTCAACCTGAAACACCCCCTTACATTTATTTTTAAATATATTATTTTGTGTTATCTATCCACTATTCCTCTCAATAGAGAGGATTGTGTTCCTTATTAAAGTAGAACTGGCAATGTCACGGACAATGTCTTTAACAAGGTCCTGATGGGGAGAAAAGGTATGTGGGATGGAGGTAATGGTGTGACAAGAGACAGAAAGGAACACACAGGTGGGAGGAGGGACACTTCTCACACACAGTTCTAGCGAAGTGAAGCCTATTAGGCCCCTAGGTTGTTATGTGAAAGAGATAAATATGAGAACCCAGGCTCCTTGATTACCTGGCCTCTACAATTATCTCATAGACTTAATTTTTAAAACATACCCATTAAGCCTTTAACCTAGCCGTACTAAGATCTAGAGCACTGGAGATACTGGAGATAACTAACATCCAAATGTTCCTGTTTGGAGGACAGGGATGCACCATGGACACTCACCATGGAAACCACTGATGACTAAACGGAAGGACACCAATGCGGAGAGAGGAAAGGATTCTGAAGGCCAAGGAAGGTAGTGGCAGGGCAACTCTCAGGCAGGTTATGGAGGAAAATCTGCCCCTCTGAGCTGCTCTGGGTTACTTTCAAAACCCTTCCCACTAAATCTACCTCTAAACCATCTCAAAACAGACAACTATTGTGCATAGGATGTGACACAAGTGGGTCTTCAATGAACACTAGGTGGTTAAATTATAAGTAAGGTTTCTCAATCCCAATCTTCCTCTTAAATGTTTTAAAAAATACGTTAATTTTCTGTCATCTCCATTCTTCTTCCTTAATAAGGAGGATAGTGACATTTGGAAACATTGGAAAAAAATTATTAATCTCCCCACTTGCATTTTGTTTATAGTAATGTTATATCACACATATAAGTTACAAATATGAAGAGCATGTTATTACAATGATACCGTTCTGCAAGTCCAAAATTCTTGGTTAATAATTAAACAGTAAAGTATTTTTTTAAATAAAATCATCTGTACATATACTGTAGAAATTTTACACCTTAAAAAGTTATTCAACAAGTTGCAGGAAAAAATTACTGAAGAAACATATAGCTGAAAAAAAACTACTTGAGCTTTTTACCATTTTACAGTGTTACTGTCTCTAGTATTTCCTTCTCAAACAGAAATTCCTATGCTCTATAATGTTGCTCTTGAGTCAGCCATTCTGTGGAGTTTCAACATATATTGTTAAAATCTTCTTTCTCATGTGTTCTCTGCAGTTTTAACACAGTATTGTCATTTTTACTAGGTAGGTGTCTTCATATTCCTGAAACTCATTCTGTAGTGTAGGTAGCCTACTTTTCATTACAGAACACGGTCCTAAAAAGCGACTTACAATGCCTGGAGACATTTTTGGTTGTCACAACTCAGGAGGAGGTTTTACTGACATCTAGTGGCTATACACCAGGGATGCTGCTAAATAGCCTACTTGCACAGAAGAGAAACCCTCCCAAAGAATTACCTAGCCCAAAATGGTCAATAGCCTCAAGGCTGAGAAACCCTGCTCTAGATCCAATTACACTCTATAAGCAATGCTGAAGACAGAGGATGCACTAAATTACAGCACAGGATGCACTCAGCAAAATCTAAACTCAGCCATTTTATAGAGCAAACACAATTTATTAAGTAAATTGCAAGAAAAATATAGAAAGAAAATCTGTAGATTTTTTTAAAAGCCTTAAATTTTTATATAAATCAAATGCAAGAATAAATGAGACCAGACTTGCCCTTCTACTATGTTGTCTTCAGACACTGTACTACAGGTAGCACAAAACTGTGATCCTTGAGAGAAGGGATCACAAATAAATGAGGTAAACCCTACAATGGCCCCAACTTTCCACCTGGAGACACAGTCTAGTCCAGCCGTGGGCAAACTACGTCCCGAGGGGCGGATCCAGCCCGTTTGAAATGAATAAAACTGAAAAAAAAAAAAAAGACCATACCCTTTTATGTAATGATGTTTACTTTGAATTTATATTAGTTCACACAAACACTCCATCCATGCTTTTGTTCCGGCCCTCCGGTCCAGTTTAAGAACCCATTGTGACCCTCGAGTCAAAAAGTTTGCCCACCCCTGGTCTAGTCCATGGCACAGGAAGGGGAAAGCCATGCAAAGTGCAGTACTCTTGTTGAGACAGAGATCATAGTCCAGGCTGACTGGGGCAGCTGAACTCTGTAGGGCAGAGTAACAGAGAGGAAGGAAGAAAACTCCAGAAATGTGCAGAGGCAATTCCTTAATTCTCTTGCTGAATATAAAGCTGCACATGTGTAGGGAGAAATTCCACAAGAATGGGTTGCCATGGGAAATGTGTCAGGACATTTCCTATGGTTCCCACAGGGCTGAGAGACCTCTTGAGTTTTTATCAGCCAGACCAGGAGGGGAGACCTGTTGAACACGCGAAGAGATCCCAGAAAGGCATGTGTTAGTAGTACATCCAAACGAGCCCTAATAAAAATGGCATTCTAGACTCACCCCAATGAAGCTTCAAAACAAGTCTCATTTTGTCAATTTCCATAATGTGTTGTAGCACTTACAACCTATACTGAAGTAAAATGCATGACAATACCACAAAGTAAGAGAGGAGGGAAATGAAAGTATATAATAAGATTCTTACATTACATGTGAAATAGCATAATATGTTTTAGGTATCTGTAATAATAAAAGCATAATATGCTAGTTAGACCAGATGTCCTTCCGGACATCCTTCCTTCCAGACAAAGCCGCAGTGGGCGGGGCTGAGGCAGAGGCAGAGGCCCCTTGCGTGGTGGTGGTGGTGGGGGGGGGGGGGCAGGGCCAAGGCCCCTTGCATGAATTTCATGCATCGGACCTCTAGTACTATAATAAGTAGAAATATATAATAAAATCTTCAGAGATACAGTAAGCCAATAGAGAACATAAGTGGAATTTCAAAAAAATTAATCCAAAAGAAGAAAAAAACAAAAAACAGATGAGACAAATTAAAAACAGCAAGATGAGATTTAAACCCAATCATATCAATAATTATATTAAAATTATATTAAATATACTCTAAACACACCTATGAAAAGTCAGAAATTGTCCAATTGTATAAAAAAGTAAGACCCAACTACATACTGACTGTAAGAAACAGACTTGGAATACAAAGATACAAATAGATTGAAAGTAAAACAACAGAAAAAGATGTACCATGCAAATATGAATCAAAAAATTAGACATAGTTCTATTATAACAGACAAGGGGTTCTACCAAAGATAAAGAGTAACATTTCATAATGATAAGTCAATTCATTATAAAGACTTAATCCTAAAAGTATATGCTCCTAAAAATAGAGCTCCAAAAATATATGAGGCAAAAACTGACAGAACTGTCAGAAAAAAACAGATAAATCCAATATAGTTAAGATTTCAACAATCTTCTCTCAGTAACTGATAGAACAGAAAACAGAAAATTTGTAAGGATATATAGGATATAGAAGATTCAAACAATATTATCAGCCAACTGATAGACATGTACAGAAAACTCTACATAGCAACAGCAGAATACACATTCTTTTCAAACAAACATAAAATATTCACTAAGACCATATATAGGACCATACATACAATAACTCTCAATAAATTTAAGAGGATAGAAATCATACAGTATATGTTCTGACCCAAACAAAATTAAATTTGGAATAAATAACAATAAAATAATTGGGAAATCCCTAAATATTTATAAATTATAAAATATATTCTTAAATAACCCATGTGTCAAGTTTCCACAAGGGAAATCTGAAAATATTTTGAACTGAATGAAAATGAAAACACATTTCAAATGTCTAAGTTACACAGTGAAAGCAGAGGTTAGAGAAATATACAGCTTTAGATGTTTTTGTTAAAAAGAAGGGTCTAAAATCAGAGATCTAAGCTTCCACTTTAAGAAGCTAGAGAACAAAGAACAATTTAAACACAAAAGAAGTAAAATAAAGGAATCAATGATAAGAGTGGAAATCAATGATATAGAAAACAGACAACAGAAAAATCGACATAACTAAAAGCTGGTTCTTTGAAAGAAATCATTTAAAGACATACATATTTAGCTAGACTGATAAAAAAGTACGAAGAGAAAACAAATTACTAGTATCATTAATGAAAAAAGGGACATCAGTACAGACCTTACAGATATTAAAAGAATAACAAGGCAATGTTATAAACAAGTTTGCCAATATATTCAACAACTCCGATGAAATGGAAGAATTTCTTGAATGACATAAATGACCAAATCTAACACAAGAAATAGAAAATCTGAAAAACCTTACATGTATTAAAGAAATTGAAAATGTCTCAGAAAGAAAACTGCAGACCCAGATGGCCTCACTGATGAAATCTATTGAATCAGATCAAATAATCCCACAAAAACTCTCAAAAAATAAAGATAGGAACATTTTCCAACTCATTTTTTGAGGTCAACATTACCCTTATTCTGAAATTAGACAAAGACAGTATCAGAAAAACATACCAAATTTCTTGACATAGTATTAGCAAGTCAAATCCAACAATATATAAAAAGGATAATACATTATGACCAAAGGGTTTGTCCCAGGAATGCAAGCTTCCTTTATTATTCAATAGGGGAAAAGGGGGGGGGGGATCTTCTCAACAGATGCAGAAAAAACATCTGACAAAATTCCACACCCATTCATGATTGAAGCAGTCAGCAAAGTAGTAGAAAAGAACTCCTTCAACCTGATAAATGGCATCTACCAAAAATCTACAGCTTATACCATAGTTAATGATGAAAGACAATGTTTTCCCCTTAAGATCAGGATCAATAATGTTACTGAAGGTCTTAGACAGAATAATAAAACAAGGAAAAAAAATAAAACACATACAGATTGAAAGGGAAGAAGTAAAACACTTTATTCTAAGTTGGCATGTTTGTATACCTAGAAAATCCTAAGACACCTATAAATAAGTTTGTCAAAACTGGGGATGGGCTTGTACTGACATTTGAATGACATACAATGAACATAGCAAGGTCACAGACTACAAGCCCAATATACCACAATCAACTTTATTTCTATATAACAACAAACAATTAGACAATACAATTTTAGAAACTAATACTATTTACAATAACATCAAAAAATACTTTTAGAAATAAATTTAATAAAATATGTACAAAATTTAAAACTACAAAAAAACTAGTGCAAGGTAAAGAACTGAATAAATCAACAAGTATACCATTTTCATGGATTGGAGGATTCAATACTGTTAAGACTTTAATTTCCCTCCAATTCATTTATAATTTCAAGCAATCCCAAATAAATCTCTCCTGAATTTTTATAGAAATTGACAGGCCAAGTCGAAAATGTACATGAATATGTAAAAGATATGGAACAGCCAAAACAATTTTGAAAAAGAACAAAATCATAGGACTTACACTGCCTGATTTCAAGATTTAGTACAGAGTTACAGTAATTAAGACAGTGTGATATTGATATAAAGAGAAACACAAACCAACATAATAGAATAGAGTCCAGAAATAGGCCCACATATATACAGTGAATTGATTTTCAAGAGGTACCAAAGTAATTCAATCAGAGAAAGGCAGTCAAATAGTGCTAAACCACATTTGAGAAAAAAATGACCCTCAACTTACTTCACAGCATACCCTAAAATTGTATCATAGACCTAAATATAAAACTTAAAACTATCAATTCTTTAAATTCAGGAGTCAGAGGGGGCAGATGCCCTTTTATTATTATTATTATTATTATTGTTATTGTTATTATTATTGTTGTTGTTGTTGACAGTATTACAATTGTCCCCCATTTTCCATCCCTTTGCCCCCTCCACCCAACCCCCTATTTTCTTTGGCTATTTTTATAAGTAAAAGCTTTGACGGAACACAACCATGTCCAATCACTTATGTATTGTCAATAACTGTTCTTGAGCTACAACAGTAGAACTGAGTAATTGAATTGCTATAGCCTGTAAGCCTAAAATATTAACAATCTGGTCCATTTAAAAAAAGTTTGAGGATACCTCTTCTAAAAGAAAACATGGGAGGAAATCTAGGGAACAATTTCTCAGACACAAAAAGTAAGAACCATAAGAAAACATTAGTAAACTGGACTTTATCAAAATTTAAAATTTCTCTTAGAAAGACACTATTAAGAAATGAAATACAAGTCACAAATTGGGGGGAAATATCTGACAAAGCACTTGCATCCAAATTGTATCAAGAACTCTTACAACTAGTAATAGAAAAACAAACAACCCAATAAATTAATGAGTAAAAGATATAAGCAGACATTTAGCAAAAGAAGATACAAACTGGGCAATAAGCATATGAAATAGTGCTCAACATCACTAGTATCTAGGAAATGCAAATTTAAACTCAATGAGGTACCATTAAATGTCTACTAAAATTCTTAATTTAGCTAAACTGAAATACTAAATTTGGGGCAGGATGCAGAGCAACTAAAATTCTCACACATTGCTGCTACACAACCACTTTGGAGAACAGCCTGGCAGTTTCTTATACAGTTAAACATACATTTACCATACAACCCACCAATTCTACTATTTTGAAATGAAAAGATACATTCGTCCAAAAACTTGTACACAGGGTAGAAAATGTTTTGGTCTTCACATTGGCAAGAAATAGGCCTTTGGCAGTCAAAGGGTGCTAAATAACTTGACATCATGCTATAGGTACAGTAGGAAATTATAAACAAGCAAACAAAATAGTCTTCAAAGCAGGATGTACATAGCAACTTTTTTCATGATAGAAAAAAACTGGAACAACTCAAATGTCCATCAACACATAAATGGGTAAACAAATTGTGATATAGCCTTCTAATGGAATACTACTTAATAAATAGCCACGATACATCAAAAACCATAGATGAATCTCAAACACATTATGCTACACAAAAGAAGCCAGACACAAAAGAATATATACTGCATGATTTCATTTACATGAAATTCTAAAAAAGATGGAACATAGTCTTTAGTAACAAAAAACATCAATAGTTGCCTAGGGGCAGGGATTATGGGGGGCAAGGGGGAGAGCTCCATAATAACCATGAGGGAACTTTTGGGAGTGATGGAAATGTTCTGTATCTCGATTTGGTGGTGATTACATGGGTGAATACATTTGTCAAAAGTCACTCTAAGTACATATGTAAAAATCTGTTGTCATACTGGTGCTCAATGAATACTCCATAAACTATAAGTAAAAGTATAAGAGATTCCTTTTGAATAGTTCCTCTTTTTACGAAAAAGAAAAATTCTTATCTAGGGAGGCAGTATCATCAAATGGCTCTTTTGCTTATTAGAGCAATAATAAAGACAAAGAAGAGAAAAATCCTCATCATACCAAAATGAGTCCCTAACCTTCCTTTTAAACCTCCTTGTTTCATTACATGCGAATTGTCTTTATGTGTTGTGGCTCATCATCATGCTATAGGTAAGGTAGGAAAGTATAAACAAAGCAAACGAAATAGTCTTCAAAGCAGAATCATGGAAGCTGATCAGTGACATCCTGGTATGCATTAGACATAACTAGCAAATCTGGCCAGAAGGACTCTTCTACTTTCCGTGCTTATTAAAGTCATTTTCTTAACTTCAATCTCATACAAAACATCACCTCGTCTAAGAAGCCTTTTCATTCTCTCCACTGAAAAGAAATCATCCCCCTACTTTCCCAACAGACATTCAACATACATTTCTTGGGTAACCCAAGATATTATGTGTTGGGTCCTATTTATTCAGATTGTCTACTTCTACCCAAGAGACTGAAAGGTTCCATAGGACCCTAACATAGAATGGGATCACATTAAATTGTCTCAGTGAATGCTGAAATGAATCACCAATACAAATCCTTCCAGGGTGCCTTCTGGGTATGAGTTTTGTTCAACATACTATGTAACCCGGGACAAACAGCAATGGTTGCAGAAGTCCAAATTCCTAGCTAAAGGGCCTTTACAGAAGGCACTGATACTTTTAGGTGGATGTTCTATTTTAGAGAGGTGGGCAGAGTGAGAATGACCAGCCATCACGGATTCCTGAACAATGCTTTCCTCATCTCAGCCAAAGTTCTATTTCTTGCCAATGTGGGGACTGAAACATTTTCTACCCAGGCCTATCACTTTCCTTCGAGTTTACTCGTAAACTCTTCTCAGAATGAGAAGACTAGAGCTATTTGTACCATAAAAGCTGATGAAACATAAGCGTCAAGATTCCTCACTTGCACAGTTCCTACAATCAGGAAGCATTTCTAAGTACCCATTTCTGGCAAACTGCCTAAAGAAATCTCTGAAGAAAGAGATCTAAATCTCCAAGACCGTCGTAGTATTTGCTGTGATTTCTTTATTCATTCTAAATATTCACTGTCATATCTCATTTAAAATTATTTTTCGTGGAGAGGAAACCCCCTCACCAAATCTGAATAGGAGAAAAGAAAAGGGTACATGTGGAACCAAACGCTCCTTGGCTATTTAGGTTCCACTTAAGCCTTGGAACTTTCACAAAGCACCTCCTAACTTCCCCCAAAAGATCCACAGTCAGAAGACAGGATATCAAAGATGAAAAAAACTCAGTGTGGAGAGGGACGGGGTGATGATAAAGAAACGTCACTTTTGTCTCTAATGAGAGGTAGGGGTGAAAAAGCAAGATAGACTCTGGACATGTCAGAGGGTCTCAAAGACAGAGTCCCTGGCTACTCTGGGGCCAAAGGAAAGCCGTCCAGAGAACGAGGTTTGGATCATGAGGTCCTGGGACGGTTAAGAAAACAAACTCGCAGGGATACTCTCTCCTGGTAGTAGCTGCAATCCTCCGCGGGTCAATTCCTATTTTGCAAAGCACAGGACTTGCTCTTGGGCCCAGACTGGGAAATGGTAGATACAGGCAGGGGGCGGGGGTGGTGAGGGGTGGGGAAGGGACAGCTACAGGGAGAAGAGAGGGGAGTGGGGGTAGAAGGGGAGGGTATGGAGAAAGTGACACGGACGCACCAGACGGGGGGACTCGGATCGGAAGGGAATGAGAGTGATTTTCCACCTTTCGTGCGCCCCCCACCCCGCAAATGATAAACAGTCGAGAGGCCTAGGTGAGGTGAAGTGTGATTTAAAAAAAAAAAAAAAAGTAAATATGGAACAAGAAATGTCTGTTACTTTATCTAAGTCTTTGCATTTGTCGGACTGAAATTTCAGAAAACGCCACCAAACTTCCAAAAGTGATCCCAAGTGAGGAAGGCGAATGTGAAGACCCAGCGTGGAAAGGGGGAAGGAGCCCGCATTCCTATGGAGGCGAAATTATGAACACGGTAACGAAAAGGAGAGTGTTTTTTTGGAGCTCGGCCGTGACCCGGAAACCGTTTGGAAGTCCTCAAAAGGAGTCTCTCACGGCGGCCATATGGTTTAACTTCGGGACGCTCTGCCGGGGTCGAGCAAAGCTCGTGAGGAAACGGTACGCGCCTCTCCGGAATTTCACGTTACGCCACCCTCCTTGCTAGCCTGGTTTGTGTTCTTATTTTTTGCTTCTTTTTTTTTTTTTTTTTTTTGCCCAGACAGATTCTTTTCTACACTGTATTTGAGTTCGTAAGGTGGTAAAAAAAATAGAGCTTAATAGAATATGTAGGATGGAGTAATCGGGCACCAATGTTGTTCCTACGTGTTTCGTGAAAATACATCTTATGAATATATAATTTA
>NW_005871268.1:1547999-1587804 GCF_000147115.1 Myotis lucifugus | reverse complement strand
CGCCTCGGTCTGGATCTTGCAGACCACATCCCCCCACGATCCGCGGACACTCGGCCAAGCCGCCGCCGCCCCTGCAGCCACCGCCACTACCGCGCTGTCCGCCGCCGCCCCGCCCCCGGCCTCGCTCCTCCCACCATGCCTCGCCCCGCCCCTGGAGCCCAACCCATTGGCCCACGCGCGGAGGGGGCGGGGCTTGGCGCCCAGCAGCAGGTGGGGCGGTTTCTGGCTCGGGCACGCGGGGAGGCCGGCTGTCAACAGCGAGGGAGCCCGCAGACTGTCCCCAACACAAGAGGTGTTGGCCAGACTGTGCGGTTTGCCGCAGGACCAGCGAAGCGAACCTTAGAAACAAGTCACCTTTTGCACCCTCCAGCAGGGAGCAGGTCTTCTGCCCTCGTTGTGTAAGTGGAGACTTCCCAGGTGGACACTTTGAATTTTTTCTAGTCAGGAATCTTCAACTTTTATCTACCTTCTTCCCCCACCCTTATGGAACAAAAATATATTTCGTGCTTAACTTTAAAACTGCCCCACTCTTTTCTATCTTGTCGTTTTCAGAAACTAAATTATCCAACTATTATGGCTTATAGAAGTTGCTCAATAAATACTAGTTGAATTTCCCCCTAACTGTGCTACTTGCTATTTACCAGTAAATGCTCCCCTAAGTAATGGTACTCACCAACAACCAAAATTAAAGCATTTATCTAGAACTTGGATCATACAACATATATTAAAAAAAGTACAGGGTTTCTCTTGAGTAATAGAGTATATATTGTAATACACCCACTCTGCCAGGAATACCCTTCCTGTCATCTAGGCTGAGACATAGCAGGCACTCCATAAGTTTTAGTTGAGTAAATGGGTAAGACTATGGGAAGGGAATTTAGAAAAGTCCCTCCATCTCAACCTCCCCTTAACTTTTTTTCAAAATATATTAAACATTGGCCATATTCTCCATTCTTTTTAATATATATATATACACATATATACATACATATATATATATATGTATGTATATATATATATATTTTTTATTGATTTTAGAGAGAGGGAGGAAGGGAGAAGGAGAGAAAGAAACATCAATGAGAGAGAACCATCAGCTGTCTCCTGCCTGCCCCTACTGGGAATCAAGCCTGCAAGCCCAGCACGTGCACTGACCAAGAATCAAACCACAATCACTGGGTGCACAGGATGATGCTCAACCAACTGAGCCACACCAGACAGAGTACCCACTCTTCTTTTTTTTTTTTTTTACTCTGGAAGAATATGATATTTGAAAACAGAGAAAGATGGCAATTTATTTTTGCAAAATAAATACAATTATTAACTGCGAAAGAATGACTATCAAACATATGTTATTTGAGACAGGTGGCTCATGTGTTTGGTAAAGAAAAGAAAGAAGGGAAATTCTGGCACTAAATTTTATTAACACATTAAGCGCCCAGCCTGTTTTGTCTTCTGGACGGAAAGTATAGTGTCAGTCACCGGTGACTGACAGGGTGCTTAACGTGTCCCAGCACATGCCCTTATGCACCAACTTGTTTTTTACATATAAATGTTTCTTGGTTAAAATGGCTCAAGAGCATGGCTTTGAAGGACAAAGAATCACAAACAAACTAAAATCAGAGGCATAATGGATGCTGGATTGATAGTTAAACATTTAGGACAGATGGTATAGTATTATTTTATCATTACAGTACTTATTGATAACATATAACCACTCTGTCTATTGAAATGTTCCTTGATCTTTCCATGATAGAGGTAATACTGCCTCTGCTGAAGCCTTCCTCTTCTCCTCACTGAAAATCAATCATCCCATTTGACATTATATGGTACATACAATCCTATTCTTGTGGCACTTGTGATTCTCATAAGTATTTTATTTGGTAGCATTTATTTATGCTAATTAGATTGTGAAGTTCTACAGTATTATGTTGCATAGGTATATGTCTGGTATAGAAGGGACTGAGTATTTTCTGGAGAAATTTTGAGGGAATGACCAGTGAGCCAAGAAATAAAAATCCTTCAAGATGTGTTGCTTTTGTTTGTTTTTACCATAAACTCTGCTCAACTTGTTTAACTGGTGAAACCAAATACAATGGCTTCAAAACCACTTGCCTGAGGCAAAGCCTGTCCCAAGTACCCTGTGCCCTGAGGTGAAGGGATTGATAATGCAGGCAGGTGCTCCACAGGGACAGTAGGATTGGAGCCAACCCCACAGGAGAGCACAGTGGATAGGTGCTCTTCCTCTCAGCCACAGTTAAGTGATAGTCTGTTTAGGAGAGTGCAAAATCATCCACCAGACCTATTTTACTCATTGTTCAAATATGTATTGAGTACCTCCAATGGGCCAGGCATTTTCCTAAGCACTGGGATTATACTAGTGAACTTTAAATCCATTTTCAGGCTCTCCTCAACCATGATTAAATGCCTTGGAGAGGAGTTGAAATAATGAAATCAGGTAAGGGTGGCCCAAAGGCAGGTAGGCTCCCCATCACTGTAGCTGCCTTTGACCCTTGCTGCTGGAGCATTTAAAAAGAATCACGGAGAGCCCGACAGGCCACACTGAGTACAAAGACACCAGATTCCAAACTGGACAAAACTCACCAAGCAGGTTATTAATCTTGATTCCATGATGCTAGTAATTGAGAAACAAGGAATCAATTCAGACCACGTACTGGAAATAAATGTGAAAAACATTGCAAACATTCAATAATTCTGTGTTGTCATGAGGAGAGAGGAAATGAAGGCTAAAAAAAAGAAAAACTCAATTGAGTGTATGGATATGATATCATACTAATTTTATGTTTGGATTAACATATTAAATTTCAAACCCCAGTTGTTTTGTTTTGTTGTTTTTGTTATCTGAAGCTCTCTGTAAGACATTTGATAACATCAGTCTCTGTGCTTGAGTCACTATGTACCATGATCCTACTTAGTGTTTTAACATGTGTAGGTAAACTATCCCAATGGTTGGTGCAAAATAATACTATTGGCTTAAAATTTGAATTATTGATATTGTTGTGAATGAAGAGATGATAATGATGATGATGATAGCAATAAAAACTAGCCTTCCATGGACAGCCATTGCAGTACATTGAGCTCTATAGAGAACAGGGCTGGGGCAAGTGCGAGCTGGACGGGCACTGGGCAACTACTGTGTGCTTACTGAGGAAAAGTAATTAAATGTGGCCAAAGGAGATTCTTAAGAAGCCCGGAGGCAGAATGTCATCATATGCTTTCTTTGTGCAAACTTGCTGGGAGGAGCACAAGAAGTAGCATCCAGGTGCTGCAGTCAACTTCTCAGAGTTTTCTAAGAAGTGCTCAGAGAGGTGGAAGACCATGTCTGCTAAGGAGAAAGGGAAATATGAACACGTGGCAAAGGCAGACAAAGCCCGTTATGAAAGAGAAATGAAAACATATCCCTCCTAAAGGGGAAACAAAAAAGAAATTAAAGGATCCCAATGCACCTAAGAGGCCTCCTTTGGCCTTTTCCTTGTTTTGTTTTGAGTATCCCCCCAAAATCAAAGGAGAGCATCCTGGCTTATCCATTGGTGATATTGCAGAGAAGCTGGGAGAGATGTGGAATAACACTGCTGCAGATGACAAGCTTGACAAAAGGACAGCTGCTGACCTGAAGGAGAAATACGGAAAGAATATTGCTGCAAAAAAAGGGGAGTCGTCAAAGCTGAAAAAAGGCAAGAAAAAGAAGGAACAGGAGGAAGATGAAGAGGAGGAGGAGGAGGGAAAGGGGAAGGAGAGGGAGAAGGAGAAGGAGAAGGAGAAGGAGGAGAAGGAGAAGGAGAAGGAGAAGGAGAAGGAGAAGGAGAAGGAGAAGGAGAAGAAAGAGAAGGAGAAGGAGAAGGAGAAGGAGAAGGAGAAGGAGAAGGAGAAGGAGAAGTTGTTGGTTTTATGGAAGTTTTTTTTTTTTCTTGTCTATAAAGCATTTAATCTTCCTGTACACAACTCACTCCTTTTTAAAAAAAAATTAAAATTTAAGGATGTGTAAGATTTGTTTCAAACTGTACAATGTCTTTTTTTGTATAGTTAACACAACTACCCAATGTGTCTTTAGATAGCCCTATCCTGGTGTTATTTTCAGTAGCCACTAACCTTGCCTAGTACAGTATAGGGGTGGTACATTGGCATGGAAATTTAAAGTAGGTTCTTGTTGGTGCACAGCACAAATTAGTTATATATGGGAGGGTCGTTTTTTCATCTTCAGTTGTGTCTGATATAGCTTATACAAAGTAATTGTTCTGTTAATTAAAGGAGACATATGTAATACTTTCAACAATAAAGAATTTAAATTTTTAAAAAACACAAAAAAATAAATACCACTCTGTAATTGCAAAAAAAAAAAGTTGCAGATGTTTTGTTGACATTCTGAATGCTTCTAAGTAAACACAATTTTTTTTTATTTTAAAAAACTAGCCTTCCATGGTTTGCCCTGAGCTAGATACTATCTTAATTATTCTTTACATTTAGTGAGTCACAACAGCTCTATGAGGTACTAGTATCATCCCCATTATACAAATGAAAAACTTCAGCAGAGATCAAAAGTTCAATAGTTTCTGTTAGACTTAGAGAAAATTAGTGTTAAGATGAAGATAAGTTTGACCATACTTTTCTTAGGAAAACTTCCTGGAGAATCACTCCTCTTATTCTTCCGCTGCCTCTCTGGCCTTCTTGCTGTTCCCGGCATGTGCCAGGGGCTCTCTTGCCTGGGGGATTTTGCCTTTGCTATTCCATCTGCCTGGGATGGGCTCTTCTCCTATATCAGCGGTTCTCAACCTGTGGGTCGCGACCCCTTTGGGGGTCAAACGACCCTTTCACAGGGGTCGCCTAAGACCATCGAAAAACACACATATAATTACATATTGTTTTTGTGATTAATCTATGCTTTAATTATGTTCAATTTGTAACAATGAAATTGGGGGTCACCACAACATGAGGAACTGTATTAAAGGGTCGCGGCATTAGGAAGGTTGAGAACCACTGTCCTATATCTATGTGACTTATTCTTTGCTCCCTTCCAGCCTCTCCTCAAATACTCCATACCACTGACATGTTCCACTCCATAGAAAACAGCATTTCCCTCTATGCTTCTCCCTATCTTCCTTCCCCTGCTTTAAATGTTGCCACCGCACTTACCATTCTGTTGGCTTGGTATAGTTATTAGTGTATTTGTATATTTTTTATCTTTCCACACCAGTGTGAAAATGTTAGCTATGTGATAGAAAGGACTCTGCCTGTTTTGTTCACCATTGTACTTGGAAAAGAACTTGGCATTAATCAATAAACAGAAAGGTTTAAAGAAAATAACAGTAAATATGCCTAAATACTAAATTTGTCTTTTAAAAAGATTAGTTTGTTAATATTTTTAAAGTTTTAATCAGATAAAAGGACCATATTGCTTTGTTTGACAAAGATTTTACATCAGCTGCTTGTAACCAACATAATACATGCCAAGTTTAATTACTTCACCCAATCTTTACCTGCAAGAACCATAAATAACTCTAGGATCTTAAATTATTTCCTTCCTTCTCTTAAGTGAGGAGTAAACATTTTCTGCTATTATTTTTCTTTCATTTATTCTATGAAATGCTAATTAGATAAGAAAGCAAATATAGCCACCCCTCAACTGTGTATTTTATTCGATGGATGACGCTATGCTGGGAGTACATCTTGTCATTTGGTCCTCATGAAAACCTTCTGAGATGGGGAGATGAGATCTGTTTTTCACCAAGAAAATATCATAATTTTCAGAGACAGAGGGATGTTAGAGCTCATCTACTCCATGCTCCTTTGTTTTATAAGGAAAGTTCAGCCAGCTTTCCCAGAAATCACAGTTAGTGCTTGGCCTAATTAGATGGGAACCAAGACCAGGGGTCTTTCCACACTAATTGATAGATTAAGGTCTTCAAATGTCTGTGAGTTTATGAAGTTAGACCAGTGCACCTATCTGTGTCATTCTTAGTTTAATGTGTAAATAAGCTCTACTAACATCTTTAAATATGAAATTTGTACTGCAAATTTACTTTTATTATTTTGGAGTTCTGACATATTAAGTTAGTAAAAAATAATGGCCCTTAAAAAAATGGGTGGCTTAACATGGAACCAAGACAAGCTAGTTTGCTTTTGAAGTAAAAAATTGTCCTAAAGCATTCTGGAACACATGCCCAGAGTACAGCTTTTCTCTTAGGGAAAAAGCTGGCTGGCATTAGGAAGGAATAGAGCTCAATGGAAACATTGCTAATCTCTTTCTTTATCTACCCACTGAACAAATATTGCTGAACCCTGAGAAACAATGCTACCACTAGGGACTTTAATGAGTGTTTATCTTTCTAACTGCATATTTATATAGGGGTGGCTGCCTGTGGCATGCTTGCCAGAGGATTGGGAAGTGACTGCTTGTAAAAGTTGAAAAATATTTAATTTTACAAACCTGTTTCAGCAAAGTTTCCTCTTAAGTTCATTCAAGAGGACATTACATTCCACAGTATCAGAACTATTATTATCCATCATTGAGATACCTAGCTTTAAATGATTGTATTCCAAAGTTATTCTAATACCTGACAATGTAGGGCTAAACTAGAAGAATAAAATACAGGAAAAATAGCACTATGAATTAATAATCCTATAAAATTGGTGCCTCAAAATGTCGATAAAACTTTGCTTCAAAGATCTTGAAAAATATTGATTATCACTGATGGATTGACATCCTTGGCCATGGATGGATTTGACATCCTTATTATGTTTGATGACATATTCAGTTGAAGATGTTCATCAGTGTAATTAATTTCATCTGGGAGCTACATGGTACTAGATTATATGAGGTCACAAGCATAACTATATATCCTTCTAGCCAAAAGACTGATGAAATACCTCTTATGTAACATCACTGAAACCATCAGCTTAGTACATGCAGGGTGGAGAACAGATGGACTGGCAAGCAAGACATCAAGACAATAAGTAGCCCTGCTTAGAAGTTAGCCTGAGTTGGGCTGCAAAATGAAATTGCTTTAGATCCCTTCGGTGAGTAGATAAAGACAATACTCTTAGTTGGAATGAACAAGATCAAGACAGCCTCTAATGACTTGCTTCTGGCTAATGAGTAAGAACTAGGAGGGTGGTGGAAAAAAAGAGTTTCATGCTGGAAAAATGACTAAAAGATAAAACCAGCTTACCAAGAAAACAGAATTTAAGGAAATGATTAGATCGGTAGATAAGAGGTCTAGATATACATCTTGGAATTACAGACTGAAGAAAGTAGAAGCTTAGAATATGGGCCAAGGAACAGTAGATTCTAGAAGGACTCTTTGAAGATGTTTCACAGAAAAGTGGTATCTCAATCTATACAAACTTTTCTGAATACCAGCAAGTCTCTGGAATGGAACTGCCAATGCCAACAGGAATGTTGCATTTGTGAATCAGTGTTTGAAATGCTCTGAAAACTGAAGGGGCTGCATGGTTTTGGTGGTGGGGGCAGGGAAGGACTATGGGGAGAAAGAAAATGTAAAGGAGATGGAGACCACTAAGAAATTTTCTTGAGAACAAGGTAGATCACTGATTAATTAGACAAGGTGCTCTGAGGTGAATTGTGTCCCCTCAAAACTAATATGTTAAAGGCCTAACCCCACTACCTCAGATTTTGACTGTATTTGGAGATAGCGTCTTCAAAGAGGTACTTAAATTAAAATGAGGTAATTAGTGTGGGCTCTAATCCAAAGTGACTGGTGTCTTTATAAGAAGAGAAGATTAGGACACAGATACACACAGACCCTGTGAAGGCACAGGGAGAAGACAGTCGTCTATCTACAAGCCAAGGGAGTCCTCAGAAGAAACCAACCATGCCAACTCCTTGATTTCAGACTTTTAGATTCCAGGATACTGAATTATTTTGAAAAAAATGAGTTTCTGTTAAGCCACTCAGTCTGGTATTTTGTTATGGCAGCAAACAAACACACAATACCAGTTAAGTTCTAGGCATAAAATAGTACCACTAATGGGTTCTAGTTGGACCAAGACCATTTTCTTCACTCACCCCATAGAATTATTAATTCAATCCAAGTCTGGCTGAAAGTTGCCATTCTCCAAATCTTTAAGTGGGGCATTTTGTCTTCGTAATATTCACAAGTTTCAATGAGTCAATATCACTCCTACTCTGGGGTGTGGGCCCGGATGCAGCATCATATCCATTGTAATATTGTCATTAAAATCAGAAGGCAGGGTGTTTACAAAACTGGTGTCATCTAAGTGTTTTCAGTGGGAGGCGGCTGATTGGTTTCTGCTCAGAGTAGAAGAGATGCTTTGGTCTCTTCATTTGTACCCAACACAGGAGGAATTACATTGGCAATTTTAAGGATAGTAGTGCTGCTACTACCATTAGTATTGGTGGCTAGTTAATAATAATAACCCCATCACAATTCTTGGCTCATTAATAAGAGCTCAATCAGCATTAATTTACTTTTCTATTATTTTTGATTCTATAGCATTTCACAGGGTACTAAACTCTATCATATACATAGATTGTTTCAATTTATCTTCAAGACAAATTGTGGAATATGAATTATTGTTATCATTCTCATTCAGATTTCTCACAAGAAACTGTATCTCAATAAGGGTAAGCCACTTACCCAAAGTTGCCCAACAAGTTAATAGCAGAGATTGAACTTAAAGTGAGGTCACCTGTCTCTTCAAGCAAGACTCTTTCCAATGCACTCACCAGATCTAAGTAGTCCTATTCCACACTGAAAGTTTCCAATAATCCACTTTGATCAAGGAATGACATTTTTTGTATTCATTAAATATTCTAGGTAACAAAGAGTTTTGATATTTATCATACTGATTGTAGCTATCCTACAAACAATCCATGAATAAACATACAAATGGGCAGAAGAGGAGAATGTCCCCCAAACCCTTTTAGTAAGTTATTTCTCCTACCAATGGCCTTGGTTCAGGAATTCTAAAGAGTGAGGGCTTAAAAAAAAACACACACACACTTAGAACGTTCTCACATAGAGTTCCAACTACGAATTCCCAGGGATAGATCAGTATCCAGTACTAATCTTTAGATATTTTGTAGTGTATTTATTTTGTATACATATAATACATTTTCTTTTGGATCTGTATATGTGTGTGGGGTGAGGAGGCAATAATGTTGTTTCTTTATGCTAGATCTAAAAGCAAACTTTTGGAATACAATCCATTCTTTGGATAGGGACTCCTTAAAAATTAAGAATTTTCAAAAAGTTTGTTTATGTTCCTCTCAAACAAATCGTTTTATGATTCAGAAGACTCTTCAAGAATTTTGCAATGTCTCTAAATTATTATTGTGACACATGTAACATAACCCAATGATATGTGCCCTATAGATGAAGAGAAGAATTCATTAATAAGAGACTGGAAGATGATAAAGTGTTAATGACATTACACAGGAATTGCTATGTTATTAGAAATTCTATCAGAATCCCTGATAGCACCGGAATGAGGTCTGGCATATGTACTGATTGATGGCTCACCTTAACTCCTCCTTAGAGAAAGAAGATGACAGAAGCCCCACTCAAAGATGTTGGCTTCTGGTGACAGAGAACCAATTATTAGGTGTGATATTCAAAGGTGTTAACAATAGAGATTGAAAATGCAAGACCCTAGAGGTGGGAGCAAACAGAGAGCTAGACTCCCAGCAGGAGGAAATTTTTTCTTACTTAGCTCCAGACCATTGAGGTAGGGTGACCAACCAGGTATCCCAATTTGCCTCAGGCCGTTTGAGTTAATACCTGTTCAGGCATAATTATTAACAGAGCCTCCTCTCACTTTCAAAAGTGTGCCAATTTGAACAATACAGTGTAAAGGCACTTTAGTCATGGGAAAATTTAGGCATAGCATTGTCTGATTTATCTTTTTTATAAACCAGAAATTTGGGCTTTATAAAACATCATTGGAATTTTAAATGTGGCCAACAAATTCCAAATTTTTAAAAATTTTGTCCAGGTCAAGAAAATTCCATAAGGAGCAGAATCTGGCCTGGGAGCTGCCAAGTCTGCAATCTCCAGGTTACAACCTCTAGCTTAGATGAGCATGCTGTTTGGTTTGGCTTTTTGGAGAATTTGTCTCTCACATAGCTGGTGACAGAGGGTCTTAGAGTGCCCCCCCCCCGCCCCCGCCACGCGGACACACACACACACACACACACACACACACACACACACACACGGAAGGCCTTCTTGCTCTAGGAAATTCCAGTAGAAATCAGTGTGGGGTCCACAAGATGGCAGGCCTGATATGAACAGTTTAGACAGATTGTTCTAGACCTTGGTAATGATTATAGCTAGCACTTCCATATACTTAATGCACAACATAGATTTTCTCATTTACTCTTCCCAATAAGTCTGTGAGGAAGATATTACTATCTCCATTGTTATAATGAGAAAACTAAGCCTTAAAGAGACTAATTAGTTTGAACAAGGTCACCTACCAAGTAAGTGGTGAAACCAGAATCTGAACTCATGTCAAACTTGACTTCAAAACCCATGAATTTATTCTTTGTATCTGCTGCTTCCCAAGGTAGAGAGATCAACTTTCTCTTTCAGTTGGGACTTTTTTTTTTATTTTATTTGAGTGAATCTTTTTTGACCACTTGTCACTATGGAAAATTATAGTCCTGATTCTGGGTCATTTTCTTGCCTTTGTTCAGGGCATCAGACCAGAGGCCCAGTGGTTAAGCCCAAATCTTTAGGAATGGGGTGCTCCATGGGATTAAGAGCCAACGTCCCAGTTGATCATAAGCAGTGTTCATTTATCAGATGTCGTTCTACCCAGATCCTTTGAGAATCTATAATGGTGTTGGGCAGCTGGTCAAAGACCTAAGGTTTCATGATTTCAGTCTTTTCTGTATCCTGTATCCATTTTAGAGATACAAGTAACCAATAGACCTCATCTAATGGAGCCTAAGAAAAACATAGGATTTTATTTCCATTATTAATTTGACCAAAGATTGGGAAAACATGTTGTACTAGGTTGACTACTGCCCCTCTCCCCCCACCCCCCAGCCCCCATTCATGTCTGCCTGGGGCTTCAGAATGTGACCTTATTTGGAAATAGGGTCTCTGCAGATGTAATTAGTTAAAATAAGGTCATACTGGATGAGGGTGGGCCCTAATTTGAAGACTGAAATCCTTATAAGAAGAGAGACACAGAGACCTACATACACAGCGGGAAGATGGCCAGATAAAGATAAGTAGAAATTAGAGCAGTGCAGCTGTAGCCAAGGAACACCAAGGCCTGCTGGCAACCATCAGAAGCTAGGAAGAAGCAAGGAAGGCTTCTTCTCTAGAGCCTTCAGAGGGAGCATGGCTCTGTCAATGCCTTGATTTGGGGCTTTTTGCCTCCAGAACTGTGAAAGAATAAAACTTTTTAATACCATTCAAACTCATGGTAATTTGTTGCAGCAGCCACGGGAAACTAATACACATGTTATAGAAAAAACATGTAATGCTGTAATGCTCTTTTAGGATGGACTGGATAAATCCATGTTGAATGTTTAAATTCAGAGTTCCCAAGTCAAAAGTTCAAGAAGTATTTCCTGGCCCACTGTTAGCTAAAGAGTAAACTCTTCAGAGAGGAAACGTTGCCTCCCTATATAATGCAAAGGTATCTGTGGAATTTCTACAGGGGGCCAGAGGCATGCAGTGTGTTGGTTCAATATGGCTCATTCTGTGCTAATACTGACCAAAATGTATTGTGATAGAAAGTCATCCACCAATCTACCACCATTTGTTACACTGTCCCAAGCCTGGGTGAGCCACAAGCATTGGAATGTGCATTATATAGGAGCCTTTTCCCATGTGCGCCCTGTCTATCTGACTGCTATCTGACTCATGTTCCCTCCCAAGACTATGATTCTGACAACCTTATCAGCTTTTATTTTTCTAAAGGCAGATCTCCATTTTACTTTAACCTCTGCTGGGGTCTGCCTCAAATGGGATGAGGAAGAATCTCTATTGTTCCTGTCAGTAAGTGGCAAGAACAATAAAAACAACAACCAAGAATAGCTGCATCATTGTAAAAATGGCATTAGAGTCAGGCTGATGGGTGCCCAGGGGCCCCCAGGGTAATCCACGATGCATTGCACTCTACTAAAGTAACTTCTAGTCCTTAAATGATGTTCTGGTCTCTGCAGCTGTTAGGAGTATTCCCTGACTTACATCCTACATCCCTACAATACCATCTTCTTAGTTTCTCCATCTCGCCATTAACTAAGCTAAATGTGTCTCTCTTCTTGAAACATTTAAAAACCAGCTCATGAAACCACCATCTGCCACTGCCGAATTCCATCAGATTAGATTTAGATTAGCATCCCAGTGATTCGAGTACCCAGTCCCTTATTGGACATTGACTCTTGGACTGCTCATTACTATAGCTTGGCTAGTCCTTCTTATCCCCAGCTCTGCTGCTTCCTGTTTCCCAATTCACTTGCTGCAGAAGCTCTGGCACACCTTATAATCCAGGCACATGAGCTATGATAACACTGGTCCCACTGAATAATGCAGTAATAAATATTTGTGCTTGTTTCAACAAGGTTAGGTCTCATTTGGCTTTACTGTGTTATTCATATAGGTCAAGTATAGCTACATCTCAACAGAATTCAAGATTTCGATCATTTAGAAGTAAAAAATTTAGAGTGTTGTGTGTCTATAATGTTGTGTGTTTGTAATGAGAAACAGCAGTGCTCTAAATATAGTAGAAGCTTTGCAAACCATGTGCAGCACGTGTGTAATTTTGAGGCCAATTATGAAGTGTCACATAAGGAGGCAGAGCACCTCAATGAAATAAATTTCACCCCTAATTCCCCTTGGGTGTACACAGTATGTTTATGTTTATAATAATACAGGCTCATTTTTAAAATTTGGTAGAATTTTTAAATAACCTATGATATCACTATCCAAGATAGTAATTATTGATGTCTTAGTATTCCTCCTTTCCATTTTTTTTGTGTGTAGATATATTCACAAAATTACTCTATATATGCCACTCTCTACTTCTGTTTTGTTTTGTTTTTGCTTTTTCCACGTAGCATTTTATAGCATAAGGATTTTTCCATGCCATATAGGATTCCTCAACAGTATGATCTAGTGTGACCCTATACTAGCTTATTTTCTGGAAGTTTCTTACTTTAACCAGTTCATTTCTCTACCATTGAATGTTTATATTGCTTCCAATTTTCTTGGGTATGAATAACATGATAGTGAGCTTCCTTGTACATAAAGCTAAATTCATACTAATCCTCATTTCCTTAGATTACATCCCCAAAAGTAGCATTTATTGATCAAAGGTTGGGCATATTTTTATGGATATTTCTACATATTACTACTTGGTCTCCAGAAAGAATACAACTATTCACAATCTTTACAGTGGCATGTTAGAATGGCCATCTCACCAAAACAGTCCTTGATTTCTTTCTCCCATGAGTTGGCATAAGTCCCATTGAGCCTCGGGTGTTCTTGCTGGCTCCCATCTGAATCTTTCTTTGTTAGGTTCTATACTGATCCTCATCTCATCTCACTGTGCATAATTGGTACCCAGACAGCCAAAGTCTACCCTTTTCATCCCAAGCCTAAAAAGTTTCTGGTTGGGAAGAACATCAATAGCCCTTGCCTTACTAGTCAATGTAGGTCTGGGAATGGTTTTTGGTTCTCAGGCTGAAATGAGACCCAAGGGCTTCAGTGTCTTTGGGCAATGGTTCTCTTTGAATACCCCTGAGTACCCCTCTATGGCTCCCTCCCACTTGCTTCTTTTGGGCTTTTGAGTTCATTCAGGGGAAGCCCACCCTGTAACCCACCATCAAGTATCTGCATCCCCTGCAGCACACTTGCCTATCCACGACCTGGCATTGGACCATCTCTTGCTCTTCTCCATTTCCTATTGGATAGACTTTCCTGGAAGATTTAGCTTTACATCTCACAATCCTCCATCCCTACAATCTTTCATCCTATCCCACTCCTGGTGTCTGCCAGAGGCCATCGAGGCCATTCTCTTAAGCTTCTGTGTTAGTTGTGTTCTTCTGTGTTAGTTGTCCCTTTGATCTTGACAGGTATGAAATGGGACAGTATTTTCTAAACCTTCTCTTGCTCTTTGTCATGGTCTTTTATTGCCAGGCTCTTGTCTGGGTTGCCCCTGTCTCTGGTAAGCCCCTCTCACTTTGGCTCAGGGCTTCTTCTCTGTTCCCAGCACGCCCTGGCCCGTGCACTGCAAGTCCAGTGAGAAACTGACACTTCAAGGCCTTGCTTCAGGATATTAAGGGAGTGTACTAACTGTGCACTGAAGGACTGTGGCAGTTTGCCAGTTTCATCTTAATAAACTTGATTCTACTCCCCAGCCTATCCCATCCCTGTCCAACTCCCATTTGGTCTTTCCTGTGTCCCATTTGGTTTAAGTTCCGTCTCTGGTATCAACACTTTGGTTGATCTTCCCTCTGACCTCTGACCCACTGTGTGCTATCCCTATTCCCCACTTGGCTCTCCTTCCTGCCTTGGCATGACTGACCTGGTCTGGCTTCCCTGTGAGCCGAAGCCATAGCTGCCCTGGCAGGGATGACCCGGCATTCCTGAGGGCCCTGCCTCCTGCCTGGCTCTGGCCCTGCTCCAGAGCTATGTGGGCGGGATATTTTTAACCCCTCCAATTTCAGTTTTCTCCTGAGAAGGTAACGCCTACCACCTGGACAGGCAGCTCAGGCTCAGACCATCTCTTTCTCTCGAGCCCCTTCCATGGGCATGCTTTGGGAAGGAAGGTTGAAAATAGGGGCAGCCACTCAGATCTGAAGAAACTCTAAGAAACCAAGTATCAATTATTGCTTAGAATGCCCTGATTTCCCTCTGGGGTATTATTTCCCAATTCCATCAATTTATTGGGAACTACAGTTCCCAATTTCATCCCTCAGTTGGGATCTCCCCTCCTTGTTACTGCCTGCTCCTCAAGCCCCAGTGACTTTTCCTTAACCTGATCCTGACTGTGTGAAACCCCTGCCTTGAGGGTGGGGGTGGCTTGTTGCCTTAGTGAGTTCTACAAGAGATAATGGGGGACCCTAAAATCAAGAGGGTGAGGAGATGTCTCTTGGTTTGAGAAGGTAAAGTCTACAAACCCAGGAGGAAAGCCTGGTACCCCTCCACTTTAGCAGCTGTTGCAGACTTGGCACAGAACCAGGAATGTGGATGTGGGGAGATTGGGGAGAAACACTGCTCTTGTTTCTGGCCTATTTTATGAGCCAGCAGGAAGGCACATGGTGGTATTCTCTCTGGTCAAGCTGCTTTTGATTAAAAGAAACTGAAACCTACCCAGAGTTGAGGCAATTGGAATGAGAGAAAGGGTTGGCCCTCTAAGGTAAAGCTAGCAGGAAAGTAGGGAATGACAGGCAAATTGGCTGACATGGCCAGGGCAGTGGGTCAGCCAAGCATTAAATGAACACTGCTAACTGTCATTAGATTCCTTCTGTGGTGTGTTCACTCCTGGACCACAAAGTCCAGGAACTCCCAAAGCCCATGCTACTCCAGAAACTACCCTGGGCAAAGTCAATATGCTCTCACCTCCAAAATATGTTGGGGAATTTTCAGAGCTTTGAGTGGGTGTCTGAGTCTCTCTCCCTTCCTGATGGCGAGGGGCTAACTTTTCCAGAATATTGTGCTTACTGCACCAATCTAAGGGCTAACAGTATCTCCTTGCCATATGTCTTTTTTCCCCCTCCATTCTTCTCTTCTCCCTGATTTCATGCCCTGAGCCCCCTGGAGTTATGGCCTTTGCTTCTTTTCATCTGCATTGCAGTGGGGCTCAGGGGGCAGAACACACAGAAGCTGGGAGAACCAACTCATTTCTGTAACTCTGGTTCTAAAGAGGACTCTTTGGGTTCAATGGAGTACCTGTTAGCCGTTCCTTACTAAATTCATAATAACTTACCTCTCAGTGTTCATGGCCTCCCCAGCACTGGAGTTTCCCATTCTAAGCTTTCTGCATCAAACTTTTTGGTTCTGGAAACCCATATACAAATAAACTATTTGTGCTAGGCTGGTATGGCTCAGTGGTTGACCGTTGACCTGTGAACCAGGAGGCTGCGGTTCAATTCCCAGTTGAGGCACATGCTGGGGTTGTGAGCTCAATCCCCAGTGTGGGGCATGCAGAAGGCAGCCAATTGATGATTCTCTCTCATCATTGATGTTTCTATCTCTCTATCCCTCTCCCTCTCCCTCCCTCTCTGAAATCAATAAATATATGTTTTAAAAAATAAACAAATAAATAATTTGTGACAACCAATCATTAGTCCCTGGAGGAAGTACATTCATTGCCCTTTAAGCTTTAGAGCATTGGGCATCATATATATGAGGAAACCAAGCTCATAGAGGTGAAGCGACTTGACCGAGGCCACATGAGTTAATGGCAGAGCCAGGGCAAGAACTCAGATCTTCTATTCTCAGTTCAGGAATCTTTCCACTGCCCTCTACCTCCCCCAGGGCTTTGCTCATGTTTGGTTTATGCAACACTGTATCTTGAGTCAAAATTACTTCTGTAGTTTACAAATAGGCCAGTTGCCCGTTCAGCATTTTCTTCCTGACATTCTGCAATGGAGCCTGAAAATAATACGGGCTGCTACATAGTACTGGGACTATCTTAGATCTTCAACAGGTGTGTTAGGGATCCCAAATCCTGGAAAGTGCTTGTTGGTGTGTTCTCACTTAAGATGTAGTTGTACATACAGCCTTGGTTTCCACAGACTATAGTGTCACAAGACTTGCATGTAGATTACAGCCTTAATGTCCTTGAGCACCTTTCTTAAATTCTGGGATGAGGTAAAAGTGCAATGTGATTGTCAAATCTCATTTACATTTCTCCTCTGCTCTTGTGAAAATTTAACTCACATTTTATCTCCTACCTCATGCACAAATGTAATAGTGCAATGTAATGGAGAGGCAATAGAAATGAAAAAAATGAGATGATGGGTTCTGATATCAAATAAATCTGAGATTGTATCCAGAATTGGCCACTTGCTAACTGTGTGACTTTGGGTAAATAACATAACCTTTCCAAGAATAAGTTTTATCATTTATAACATGAGTATTATTTGAAATAATTATATGAAATAATCCACTTAACCCTGGGTGTGGCCAATAGCAAATGCCCCCCAAATCATGATTTGTCATTGTTGCATTGCTGTGAACTACCTCAGTCTTCACTATATAATAGGAGATCTTAAGTACTCAAGCTACTAGATGATATAATTGCATTTCTCTGGCAGTTCTAATATTTGTTTTGTTACATTTTCCCCTTTCTATAGCTCTCAATTTTTTTTACACTGTATAAACTTCAGTTAAACATAGGTTACTTCTGACCAACAGAAAATAATTAGTAAATTTTATTAACTATAGTTGTTCAATATTTTGATTTTTAATATTAGTTAGGTCTGTATTAATTCCGATATTCATTTTTAATGTAACAGTTGAAACTCTTAGTTTAATTAAAATATTTATCTTATATGGCAAGAACTATAGATAATATTTGATATGTTAATTTCAAAGATAATCAGTTTACTAATTCCATCCTCTTTAAGTTTTTGTTCAAGTCTCACCTTCTTTCCTTTTCTTTTTTCTTTCTTTTTGTTGTTGACAGTACTACAGATATCTTCCATTTTCTCCCTTTTTGCCCCCCTCCATCCAGTCCCTGTTCCACCCCAGGCCTTCCCCACCCGATTGTCTGTGTCCATGGATTATACATATATGTTCCTTCATTAATTTCTTCCTGCCGCCGCCTTCCTCACTGAGATCTGTTATTCTGTTTCATGCATCCATACCTCTGGACCTATTTTATTCATCGGTTTATTTTGTTAATTAGATTCCACATTTAAGTGAAATTATGATATTTGTCTTTCTCTAGTGAGCTTATTTTGCTTAGCATAATAGTCTCCGGATACATTCATGCTATTTCAAAGTGTAAGAGCTCCTCTTTTTTTACAGCCTCATAGTATTCCATTGCATAAATGTACCAGAGCTTTTTTGTCCACTCATCTACTGATATGGGCACTTGGCTGTTTCCAGAATTTAGCTATTGTATAAATAACACTGCTATGAACACAGGGATGTATACATTCTTTCTGCTTGGTGTTTCAGGATTCTTAGGATATATTCCCAGAAGTGGGATCACTGGGTCAAAAGGCAAAATGCATAAAAGACTTAAATGTAAGTCATAAAACCATAAAAACTCTAGAAGAAAACATAGGCAATAAAATCTCAAGCATCTCACACACCAGTATTTTTACCAATAGATTGCCTATTAGAGCAAGGGAATTAAAGGGAAAAAACCCACAAATCTCACCTTAATAGGCTTACTCCGATCATCAGCTTAATTTCACCTTCCCTAACTCCTGCCACTCCCTCTCTCCCCACACATACATACTGGCACACTTCTGAACTACCTTATCTGCTCATTTTTTTCCCCATAGCACTTATCACTATCTAACTATGTAACTGTATTATGCTTACTTTATGTTTCCCATGGACAGGATCTCTCTCTCCTTAATATATCCCAAGTGCCTAGAATAACACTTGAGACATAGTATGTGTGCAGTAAATATTTTATGAATTAGTTGAATATTTGTTAAATGAATACACTGACATATTTAATTAAAGTCTACTTAAACTACCAAATGATTATCTTCCATAGGAGAAATATAGACCAATCCCTGAGCCATAATGTCGATTTGTCTTTTTGTATTTTCCTCCTAAGCCAAACTAGACTTTAATAACAACTCTTTAGAGATGTATGCATGTGTATATATGTGCACACATATGTACTTATATAATATGAATATAAATAGAGATACATGCACACATGTAAGAAGATTATATTTTTTTCATAGAGCAATGACTTTTAAGTCTGTCAACAGAATATAATCTTTCCCTGCTTTTTTCTATCTTGAGGCAATGTTTATTTCTAAAGACACAGAAATTTCACCACATATCCCACAGAGCAATGAATGCCCTGGGGTGAAAGTCCAGAAAAAGTTCCTTTTCAAAACTCTCAGAGTTAAGTCCAGATCTGGCCCAGATCCAGTGAGACAGCTGAATCATTCTCATGCTGGTGCTTGAATATGGGGTATTACTTTAGAGCAGCGATTTTCAACTGGTGTGCCGCAAGAATTTTTAAAACATACAGGGACACTGACCTCTTTCCCTTCGATTGTCAAATTAAAAAAAAAAAATGACAACAGGCAACACAACAATAGGTGTCCAGTGTGAATGAAGTAAAATTATACCTATTTTTTGTCAGATTTGTAAAAAATATATTTTTGGTGTGCCACAGAATTTTAGTAATTGCTATGTGTGCCATGAGGTGAAAAAGGTTGAAAATTGCTGCTTTAGAGTGAAACTCAGAAGGAATCTGTTTTTATCTAAATTAAAATTGTTATTTGCTGCTTAGCCCTGGCAGACTGACTTGACTCATTTACTCATGAGCATTCATTTAATTTCCCAGTCTTTGTCAGGCATTGTGTTAGGTCCTGGCTGTATGTGATGAAAGGAAGACGTTCCTTCTTTTAAGGGATCTAATCTAGGGGAAGTAATAGACAAGTAAAATGGCAATTATAATACAGTGTAAGTGTCCCTTTACAGCTGACGACAGGATGCTGAAGGAACACAAGAGGTTAGACTATAATTATGGTCTCTAAATAACCCAGACCATTGCCAAGTTCCCCCTTAGACAATTAGATTTTCAAGATTGGATCAGCCCTTTTGTCTGCTCCTAGATGTCAATCACTCATGTCCAGGAACAGAAGGTGCGAAATTTGTTATTATCATTATACTATTACTATACTTTTAATGATAATGATGACAGTGAGGAAAAGGCAGTTTACAAAACAAGAAATACAATCTTAGTCATAATTAAAGTCATTCAAATTAAAATGATGATGCAAGTGAGTTACTCAATCATTGGGCACCTACTGTGTGCCAAGTACTGTGAAGGTGCTGGAGATACAGTAGGGACTAAAGCCCATAAAGTTATGGCTCTCCAAGAGCTTATATTCTAGTTGAGGAGACATTAGATACACAAATGAATAAATAATAGTAGGTGCGTGAGCATATAAAGTTCTGGCTGAAGCCCAGCTTCCAGTGGGTCCACTGGGCCCATGGATCCAAATGGGGGTCATTTCCCTCATCCTCGAGTGTAAAATTGAAATCAACAAACATTGAAGTTGGAGATGGAGGAAGTCAAGAGGATGAACAACAAACTACAGTTTTGCTCCAGGGCTGTGTTAACTATCCCACTTATCATAATACAGTCTGAAAAAGAGACCTAGACTGTCCTCAGGACATTATATTACATTGATAACATCAAGCTGATCAGGCAAAAAAAAAACAAGAGGTAGTTAGCATGCTAGAGACTTGATAAGATACATGTATTTCAGAGGGTGAAAATAAGCCCTCGGAAGATTCAGGGATCTCCCACATTTATAAAGTTTCCAGGATCTGGCAGTCAGGGGTATGCTGGGATATGCTTCCAAGGTAAGAGACACATCATTACTGCATCTTACATTACTTCCTCCGCTACAAAGAAGGAAGCACCATGCCTGATATGCCTTTGAGGTTCAGGAAGCAAGAAATTCTATACCCAAAAATATTTTGCCAGTTCATATACCAGTGTCATTTAAAGACTTCCAGCTTTAAATGGGGCCCAGAGCAGAAAAGGGCTCTGCAACAGGTTTCACACAAGTAGCTGGGCTGCTTGAGCCGCAAGTTCCAGCAGACCTATGCCTGTCAAGTTGTCGGTGCTGGGAAAGTAGAGTTTATGGTAAGTCCCAGGGGGAGAATCACAATGCAGGCCCCTGGAGTTCTGAGCATGGTCATGCCATCTGCAGCTAAACATTATGCACCTTTTGAAAAATAGCTTTTGATGTGTTACTGAGCCCTGGTAGACATGAAGTGCTTGATCAGAGGCACCAAGTGCCCGGAACTACCCAATTTATGAAGTGGATTATTTTAGGCCCACCAACTTATAAAGCAGCGGTTCTCAACCTGTGGGTCGCGACCCCTTTGGCAGTCGAACGACCCTTTCACAGGGATTGCCTAAGACCATCCTGCATATCAGATATTTACATTACATAACAGTAGCAACATTACAGTTATGAAGTAACAACGAAAATAATTCTATGGTTGGGTCACAACATGAGGAATTGTATTTAAAGGGCCAGAAGGTTGAGAATCACTGTAATATAAAGTAAGACAGATCCAGCAGTAGTCCATAAAAAGATGGAGCTGGTACACTCAGGATTGAGCCCAGCAGCACCAGAGCGCACAAGTAAATTTGAGGAGCAGATAGTTCAGACTCCCATGTCACCCACTACAGTTTCATTAGCATCTCTTCCTCAACTTGCACCTACCTGTGCCATATAAGGGGGGAGGGGGGCTGTGTGACCAGCTTACACAGAAGAAAAATGCTTGAGCTTGAATTAGGAATGGGTTGGCTCTGCATATGGGAGCAAGCCGCAAGTGGACAGCAGCTACATTACAGCCACCCTCAGCGATGGACTTAAAAGGGAGTAAAGTAAGAACATGTTCCTAATGGGCAGAGCTGAGAGCAGCATACCTGAAAGTCTACTTTGTGAGGAAGTAACCCAAGATAAGAATGTATATTTGTTATCTATTGCACCAGTCCAAATCACCTTAAAACTTAGCATAAAACAACACATATCTCATGGTTTCTGTGGGTCAGAAATCTGGTATAGTTCGTCTAGATCAGTGGTTCTCAACCTTCCTAATGCCATGACCCTTTAATACAGTTCCTCATGTTGTGGTGACCCCCAATTTCATTGTTACAAATTGAATATAATTAAAGCATAGTGATTAATCACAAAAACAATATGTAATTATATATGTGTTTTCTGATGGTCTTAGGCGACCCCTGTGAAAGATGTGAGCCAAACTGGAGTCATCTCCAGGCTCAACTGGCAGGGGGGAGGGATGTGTGTGTGGGAGGAGTCTATGGTCAAGCTCACTCATATGGTTGTTTATAGGATTCAGTTTCTCTCAGGATATTAGCCAGCCTTTTTGTAACAAATCTCAAAGGTGATATCTATTACTTTTGTTGTGTTCTACTCGTTTGCAGTAAGTCACTAGGTCCAGGTCACACTCAAGGGGAGGGCATTACATAAGGACATGAATACTAGTGGGTAGAGCCCATTAGGAGCCAGCTTAGAAACTGCCTTCCACAACAGATTCCTTGGCAATGGCCAGTGGCAGTGGCTCATTAGAGCATTAGACTGGCCTCCTGAGGGTACAGTTGAAGTGCTAAATGGTGGCAAGACCCTGCAGGATGGAGTGCCATCCTTTGAGATACAGAACCTTTGAGAGACCTCATTATCCCCCCATCTAAGAAGTATACAAAGGGTGGAAACAGGAGTCTGTCTCACCGTTACTCCCAATGACTCATGCTGGTAATTCTGGGCTTTGCAGGGTTACAAGCCCTGTTCCTCAAAGGAAGTACCCTCTTGCCAGGGACAGACCAAGCCGTCCCGTTGAATTAACAAGGTACAGCCCCCACCTGGACACTTTGAAACTCTGTGTCCAGAGACTAGCAGACAAAAAGTGAAATCAGAAACGATTGACCCTGGTCAGCAAGAGAGCTACTTTTACAAAATGGGGCCAGGGATGAGCACATGTATAATTCAGATTATCTACTTGGGCACCTCTTGGTAATCTGGTACCTGACTGTAACTGTGAACAGGCACATACCAACGCTGGTGCTGGGAGGATAGAAACACCCTCTGGGATGAGGGTTTGGGTTCAACCAGCAGGAAAGCCACCAATATCTGTCTAAGTAAAGGTTGAAAATAAGATAAATTTAGAATGGACAGTAGAGGAGAGAGAGAGAGTGAGTGCCAGTCTTGATTCTAAGACTAACTGCAGAGATGGGACTAGAGTTTGTTCCACTATCCTCCTTCTTCTAAGTTTCTCCCCAGGAAGAGAGAACTATGGGAACCATAGAGGAGCTACTCTTTGAATTTGTGTGGAGAAGTGGATCTGTGAGGTGCAAGTGGTGTCAGTGGTAACCATGAAAGTGTGTTTCTCAGATCTCATTTTTTAAAAAAAATATATTTTATTGATTCTTTACAGAGAGGAAGGGAGAGGGATAGAGAGCTACAAACATCAGTGAGAGAGAAACATCCATCAGCTGCCTCCTGCACACCTCCTACTGGGGATGTGCCCGCAACCAAGGTACATGCCCTTGACTGGAATCAAACCTGGGACCTTTCAGTCTGCAGGCCCACGCTCTATCCACTGAGCCAAACTGGTTAGGGCTCAGATCTCCTTTCAAGAGAACCAGATACTGGAAGTGTAGCGCATCCTCCAATGACTGCACCTTCAAATACACCTCAACTTTCACTCTGAGTCCACAGCCTCCCTAGTCTGGTTTCAGCCAGTGACTGAGATGGTGGGGTACTAGAGCTGGGTCATTTCTGCCCCACATAAGATGCCTGTGATGGACAGTCTTAGCTCTGGGACTCCTCACTGAGAGTTCCACAGAGATGGGCCTGGCTGAGGTTCCTTCTACCCAATTCTTCTTCACTTTCTCTCCTTTCACTTCTGTTAGCCCTACATTACAATCTGAAAGCGCTCCCTGCCTACTCCTAATATTGTGCCCCGTTTATGGGCTTTATGCCAATAAATTTCAGGCATGTCTGATTCTTTCTTGGTGACTGCTTCTCGAAGAACCCAAACTGACACAAGAGCAGACTGAGCTTATCCCTTAGGGTTCAGGATAAAATCCCAAAAGGAATTTCTTAAATCTAGATAGACTCAAATCCAACGTGAGAATATCCCCACTGTACATTTCCACACTGCAATCAGACCTTTAGAGCACAGACTCGTACATTAGCAAACACTGTACATTTCCATTCCTATGGGCAACTAGACCCAGTGCCCCAGCAGGTAACACCTCAGGTGGGTTAGATGAGTCCTGAAAGCAAAGTAGGAGTTGCCTCTGCTGCAAATGCCCATAACACAGCGTCTTGGTCAATGCCAAGACTTTGGAAATCTTGAATACTAGAAGAAAACTGAAATTTCATTTACGCTCCATGATCAGAGAGAGAAACTAATAAGTAAGATGTGAGATGAGTCAGCGAGCTGTCCTCCTCGGCATCAGCTACAATCCTCTCTGCAGGACATCTGTCTGATTAAAGGACTTAAGCAATTTATTTTAACAAGAATGGTCAGCAGGCTTTCCAGAAATGAGGGTTACAAGTTAAGTAAAAGATGGCTTTGGAGATTCTTGGCTTGGTTTCTTATTTCTCATTCAGACCTTTCTTGCAAGAAAAAAAGAAAAGGAAGAAAGAAAGAAGAAGAAAACATTTGAAATATTTAGTGCTCCACCCCGCCTCCACATTTTTTAAAAGAAATTTAATAGAAGTGCTGTGGGTGTTTGATTTTAGAGGCAATGGATAGCATGTAAGACAGATCCCACATTAGGGGATAAATGTATGTGACGTCAAACCCCACTTCTGTCTATTATGATTGAGGCTCGTGCAAAACAAACATCTCATATCAAAGCATGTTTATTAAACACCCGAAGTTCTTGCCTTGGATTTTTTATAGAATTAAAGAATTTTTTAGAGTCTTTGTTCTGAGGAGCCAAACAGTTTATCATCAAAAAGAGGTTGAACCTACAGTTCTTTCAAATGGCAATGCCACCATTAAAACTAGAGAATGTTCTGGCTTTATTAATTAAAAAAACAACAACAACAACACAAAGACAGGAATACAGAAAACGGACAAGAGGGAATATCGGCACATTTTTTAAACTAACAGTTAATATTTACTGAACACCTACTTCATGCAGGCCTATAAAGATTATCCCATTTATCCCAACAAGAACCCTGTAAAATAGAATGCCATTATTGTCCCCACTATCCAGATGAGAAAACTGAGACTTAGAGAGGCTAAGCAATGTGTCCAATGTCACAAGGTCAGGTCTATATGATTTTAGGGCAGGAGCTGGCAAACACTTCTGTAAAGGGCCAGATTGTTAATACCTTGGGCTTTGTGAGCCATACAGTCTGTCTCTCTGCTGCAGCTACTCAGCTTTGCCATTTTATCATGAAAGCAGCTATAAATAATAACTTAAACGAGTAGGCGTGACTGTGTTCCAGTAAGACTTTATTTATAAAAACAGGTCACCTGGATTTGGCAGGTGGACCTCGCCTTTATGACTGCTGTTTCCTATTCCCAGACGGGACAATGTTCTTTCAAAATAAATGTATTTGGAATCCTGCAGAAAAAAATCCTAACCACGTTGGAATTATCTAAAATACAAATTCATTCACTCAGCAAATACTGAGTGCTTACAGCTGGGTGTTGGTAATACACAGGTACCTTTTAGGGAAAGTGATATATAGTGAAAACAGACACCTTAGATGGAGTTTACAGTGGGGGAGAAAGACCTGTAAATAGACAATTATTGACTATATGTACTGTGACAGGTGCCATATGATAGGGGCATTGGTTAGGGTCGCAAGGGAAGTAGTGGAAGGATAACTAACCTGGCCTGGAGAGTCATGGGGATTCTGGAAGAAAGGGCTAATGATCCAGAGACAACACTGTGCTCCTGCCACTGAGCTCCATTCTCTATGAGCAAAAGATTATTTGAATGACAACAGCTGGAGCTGGCTTCGGCTTGCTGTGCAGTGTAAAGGTCTCATGCACCAGGGTCTGCCAATGTCACCTGGAGGACCGTTCAAAGACATCACCAGTTTATTTTCAAGGACCTTAGTTTCTCTCACTTTGCCTTCAATTCTGTCGCTCTCTAGAAGCCACTGTGCTCACTCTCCAAGGTCATCTGCTCCCCCAAAGACTAGCATGAAGAGCAAGTGAGGAAATGTGGGTTGGCCTAACAGAGGTTCTGAAACCCAACTGTCAAGGAGATACATGAAATAGCAAGCGAGGGTCCTGATTCTAGAGATTGTGATGTGGAAGGCCTTGGTTTCGTGACTGAGAATCCTACTTTTTACAAAGCACCGCAAGTGATTCTGATGTGCGTGAACTATGTTTGGAAATTGCGGCTGTGGAGGATTTCTAAAGTTGCTTTTAACCTTTCCAGCCAGCTATTCTGTGTTTATTTCCATGACTACATTGACAAACATCCTACAAAGAAGGAAGGAAAAATCAAACTGGCTTTAGGGGTGTTTACCAGGGTTTCTACCTTCCCATCACTACCATTTAGGGGCAATGATTTGTGGGATAGACTGTGGTTCAGGAGTCAACTTTGTTGCCCTAATATGCCAAAGAATGGTCAGGAGCTCCTCCTTGTTAGGTAATAACAAAAATGTGAATCTTGGATGGGTCTTGCCAGCATGCTTACTTCAGGCGTGTTTTACATAGCAAAAGAGCAGCACCTGCATATAAATCAAGTCTAGCTAAGCACAAGCAAGATTCTTCCTGCCTCCAGGTTCTGGACAGGCTGGGGTTGGCAGGCTTCTTAGCGCCTGTGTTGTTTTAAACTGATGCCCAGTAGGGTCATTGAGTGCCAGTTGGCAAAAGTTATAAAGAGGAGAAGGAAAAGGGTAAAGAAGAAGAAACATACAAGAGAAAGACTGTTAGAAGGCAACGAGAAAGAAAAGAAATGTGGGAGCATCAGAAAATCTCCTATATCCTGATTCTGCTTTAAAAATTAGTACAGTTATTGCGTTTGGGATTCTCTGACTCCCAAAACCTGGATTTTCAGTTTCTATTCCAAACTAGGCCATTTGTGTAGAAACAAAGTTGCAAGTCCAGCAGGAGGGTTTTCAATCTAAAAAAAAAATAAGTTTTGAAAGCCATCCTGGAATATTAAATTATTGCATTTGTCTCTTCAGAGGGTATAGGGTAGGAGAGCATCTTGTTAGATTGCAGAAATATAGGAACAATCCTATAAAGGTATCCAATGATCACATTAAGCCATAATTATTCAAACATAGAGTTTATTTTTAGAGAATTTGTAATATGGATATTGAAATTCCTAATCGAATCCCAATTTTCCATTGCCATGGTAGTTCCTAATATTGACATGTAGGAAAAAATGATCATCCTGTATGTTTCTTAGTTTCTTTTTTATAACATTTGTCACCTTGTTCTGAGCACGGTAAAGGGCCAGCTAACCTCAGTGAACAATTATGACTTAACAGTCTTAGCATTAACTGGCCAATGGTTTAAATACCATAGTTATGACCCCAAAATTGTTACTGCGGCCTTTATAAATAGTAAAAATGAAAACAGGCGTGCTTTCAATAAATTCTGACACTGCAGGCACTTTCCAAGCAGTCGAGTCCTAATTTTCCATGCTTTGGAGCAGAGTGCACTTCTTCCTCTTATTTTGTAATATGTTTTTATTCTAACATTTAAATATGGATGCTTCTAGAATTCTGGGAATTCAATGGACTTTAAATAAAATAATGTTGCCATTTGGGAGAGATCCAGCTCTGAAGAAACTGGAGAGCAGGCCAACTTCTCGTTCTTAAAGATGATTTAAATATGCAGGGAGAGGGAGTAGTGTCGCAAAGAAAGCAAAAGGCAGATTTGTCATGGATTTGGATCATCAATGTCTGGTTATCCTGAATGAGACAGCACAGACCACGTTTTTCCTCAGATAATGAATGCTCTCTCGAATTACTGCTCAAGGTAAAAGCAAATGCTCATTTTGACTAGGATTTTTAACAAATTATAAAGTAGTGTGTATGTTTTTAAAGTACTAAGGTTTTTGTAGGCACTAAGAGGATCAAATTCATCATTTTATTCTATAGTGTGTGTGTGTGTGTGTATGTGTGTGTGTGTGTTGTCTTAATATAGAAGAGGAAAAAGTAAGGGATTCTAGTCCCCAAGTCTATCTGGGAAGAAGAACCATTCTATTGTAGCAATGGAATAGTTAATATCTTAATTATTTTCTTTCCCTGTCTCTGAAATTCCCTCATCCTTCCCCAGTCAAGGTAAATTTCCCTCAGTGTGCTGTGCCTGCCATGGCGCCAGGAGAAAGGCAGGGGGAAGGACGGCCTGGTGATTTCCCTCCCTAAGATCTCTCCTGGTTAGAACTGACCGTATTCACCAATTGCCAGCAGGTCCTCCAAGGTACAGCTCCTGGAGGGGAAACAATTCAGCCCTTAGGAGCAAAGGGGTTATCTAGTTTGGGGAAAATGAGCACATCTTGATAACTCCAGACTGTCTCCAAATTTTATTTGTACATCAGCCAGTTAATAACATATACGAAGGAATCTTTCTGCACACTGATAACATGCTCAATTTTAATTTGACTACATGTACACAGCCACCAGATTGTTTGAGATTCATTTAAGCGCGAGAGCGCGCGCACACACACACACACACACACACACACACACACACAATGTATTTTGTATAGCTTTGTACCCTCTCCCTCCCTAAAGGGGAAGTATTGACAACATTCATCCATTGCTGTAATAAAATGTAAGAACTGAAAACATTGTCTAGATTTTTCCTTTAATAGATAAGAAAAAAGCAGTCTAGAGAGGTTCAGTGATTTATCCCAAGTGCACAGCTAGTACCTGGCAAATCAAAGATTACAATTCACACCTGGTGCGTGTGTGTGCATGTGTGGGTTTCTCCCCACATCCAGGGAAAAACGTCCTGAGAGGCATTCTGAAACTCATTAAAAAATTAACCTAATGGAGGTTGAAATTGAAGGTGTCTTAATTAGTAATTAAATTTATTAAACCAAACCCTTTGCTGAGGACCCTCGGGCCATCATCACATTAAAATATTTTCAGCCATATTAAAGCCTCAGTGTAATTACTAAGTAGGCATGTCGGCCTGGAAAGACGGGCTTGGGACCAACCTGTTAGTAAATAGGAGCAAATGCTGACAGCTCCGCAGCATCAGGCTGCCCTCCTGGTAGAATTTCTGGTGCCCCTTCCATTTATCTCAGGCCTCGGAGGAAGCGGAGTGATGAGGACTACATTCATGCTTATTGGGTAAATGCCCAAAGGTGACCATCAGGAAAAATGCTAACTTCGGTTGAGTAGAAGAATAAGGTGGTAATAATAGTGGTCAATTTACATTTGCAAGGAGTCAAAGTAGACTAATTACAATGTACATTTTTAAGGAATCAAGTGGACTAACAACTTGTTATGAATCCAGCTAACATTCGTATGAATGTTGGACAACAGTGTCCTAGTTTCTAGCTCCTTTGATCGTTTTGGCCAGGTTTGCTCTTTCTCATGGTTTCCTTTTGTCCGTTAACACAGTGGTTCTCAAAGAGCAGCTGTGAGGGTCCTCCAGATGGTTAATCCCCAGCAGTTTTAGTATTTCTGCGTAGATTAGTGGGCAGCTGCTTAGGGTATGAAGCAATGCTTCACTTGCCATGAAATTTCATGCTCTTTTTCTTCGGTGCTGCAGCTTCTGCCTGGAGAAAGCCCCTCCCCTCTTCTCTGACTGGCAAGGTTCTACATTATACTTCAAAGATTAGATTTCAATGTCATCTGTTCCTCACCCCAGGACAATCCACTAACCAATCCCTCCTTCCACTATATACCATTCCATTTAGCACATAACCTCTATTATAGCACTTTTCAGAGCATATCAAAATCATGTTTACCTTTCTATCTTTCAAAGTAGAACAGAGGCCACCAATACAGTGACTGTCCTATGCAACTCTCTGGCCACAGGGATAGCCTGAGTAGGCCTTTAGTCCATGCTTGTCGAATGCTTGGCATTGCTTCATTGTTTTACGACTCACTAAATAAGTGTGTTTATAGAATCCCTTCTCTGGTCTAAATTTCTGTCTTAATTCTTGGGCCTCACCTCCACCTCCATTCATTCCCACCTCAGTGTCCTGAGGGCCCTCTTAAATTGGGATTGACTTGACTTTCACTGTATCTATAGCCTTTCCCTCAAGGTCTTTCTTTCCACTCATTCTAATGTGAATTTGACCAGACTTGTTCTATTAGGCCAAGATTTCCCTAATCTGGTTCTAACTTTGTCTCTATCATCTTGATAGTACCTTCCACCATACATCTTGACCACATCCAGCTATTACACACCATTCATCAAAGTTCCCTTACACTCCCATAGTTTTTGGCCTTTGCTCAGATTTGGCCCTCATTTATTCACCCATTCAATAAATAATTATTGAACACTTACTACATATCAAGCACTTCTTTACTCTGTGCTACCAGGACCACTTTTTTCCTCCTTTACACATTCTATTAATCTCCTGATATCCTTTAGTAGACTTCGTTCTTCCTCCTCCTTTTACCTTTTAATACTTTATTTTTCAATTGCATTTTTAGGATAATTAGTTTTTGGTCTGGCTTTCTTCTCTAGCAGATGAGGAGCTTTTAGAGAACTGGAAATGGTCTGCAATGTTGTATCTCCAACCCAACTTGGCATAGCCTTACAGGTAACCTTCCCACAGTAAAAGCTCCTTGACTTGAAAAGTGAGTAAACCATTAAGAAACCTGTAGAGGAAGATGGACAGTCAGAAGCTTCCAGGGTTCTCACTTGTACTCTCTTATTAATCTCTCCCACAAGCCATATAAGCTAGCAACAATGAACATGGTGAACTCATGGAATTCACCATTACGTACAAAATTTAATGCCACTGAATTGTTTACAGTTGACCCTTGAACAACAACATAGATTAACACTGTGCAGATCATGCCCTAACTGGTTTGGCTCAGTGGATAGAGCGTTGGCCTGTGGACTGAAAGGTCCCAGGTTCGATTCCGACTAAGGGCATGTACAAGGGCATGTACGTTGGTTGTGGGCACATCCCCAGTAGGAGGTGTGCAGGAGGCAGCTGATCAATGTTTCTCTCTCATCGATGTTTCCAACTCTCTATTCCTCTCCCTTCCTCTCTGTGAAAAATCAATAAAATATATTTTTTTAAAAACTGTGCAGATCTACTTATTAGTATATGCAGATTTTTTTGATAAATACTATAAATGTGCTTTCTCTTCCTTATAGTTTCCTTAATAACATTTTCTTTTAATAAAAAATTTTCTCTAGTTTACTTCATTGTGAGGTTACAGTGTTTAGTACATATAATATACAAAATATCTTTTAATCAATTGTTTATGTTATCAGTACAGCTTCTGGTCAACAGCAGACTATTAGCAGTTAAGATTTGGGGAGTGAAAAGTTGTATGAGGATTTTCAACTGCTCAGGGGGTCAGTTCCTCTAATCTTCATGTTGTTCAAGGATCAATTATACTTACAAATGATTACAATGATAAATATTATGTTATTTATATTTTAATATAAAATGCATTTTTTTAAAAAAAAAATTAAAGAAATGTTTTGCCCTGGAGTTAGGGAAATAAAAATTAAAAGACAACAAACAATTGGGGGCACCAGCAGGAAGGAGAGAAAGAATGTATAGCATTTATCCTGATTCTTTTCTGCAAACTCCAATCCAATTCTCTATCTCACAACTCATTCCTCTTCCATAACTGGGAGGTTGTGACAGATTTGTCAATTTAGCTAACAGACAGAATCATGGTAGGATAAACAGAGAAGACTGATGTCCTCCATTCTATTCTCATGTGCCACCTCTTCCATCAATTCTGAATTTTTAGACATCATTTCCTGACTTTGAATAATGACTTTCAATGACAGAAACATTAAAATTCATTCTAAAGTTAATTATATTTCCACAAGTGATAACTATGCTCTACTAGGATTACTAGAAATAGAAATGGCCATAATATTGCTCTTTGAGATACAAAAAATAGTAAGAAATTGGTGTCTTATAACATATTGGTGTATACATGTACTATAATAGTACACATACACACATATCCATACATATGCATTTATAAAATATTCATATAGACATAAATGAATACACATTTAAACTCACTTTCTAAAACAAGATCTGTAATTGTCTAAAATTACACTAAATCCTTGTGTTTGCCAAACATGACAGCATGATAGGGGAGGAATTGGAGCCCTCATGCTATCATATCTCCCTGGGCAAGCACAAGGCAGGAGGTATGCTAGAGGCTGCTCTTTCTGGAAACAGCCCAGCACTTAAAGCTAACCCTGGGATCAACACCATCAGTGAGACACGTTACAGGACTTCATGGCAGCGCATCACAGAAATTCAGGAACGTATCAAAGCATTCGTCACTCTGATGGCAAGAAATAAGCTGGAAGAATTTAGAGAATTGCAATCATACATAATAGCGTTATCACTGAAAACTAGAATTTGAATTATGTGCACACAGACTTCTACTTTTAATTAAAAGAGTTCCTCTGTCAGGTACTGCTTACAAGCACTCAAGAAAGACGGGGTTCTATCAACTGGAGACCAGTTAGACGAATGCTAGACAGTATAAGCCGTGAGAAGGGAAGCAGCTAAGGTGGGTAAAAATCAATTCTGAGCAATAAATGCAGCCTGGCAGCACTGCTGGGGAATTCATTTCCCTGGGGATGTGATGACTTAGGACTCCCATGTTAATGGATATGCAGTCACTGAGGTCCCTGCATTGAATATTCTCTGGTCCATAGGTTTGCACTCCTGTATGAAAAACACGGTGTATGGGTGGAGTGGGACAGTGCAGAGAAGAGGTGGGGAGGGCTATGGTACTGACCAGAGCTCTCTAATTGCCAAAATGATTCAAGTCCCAGGAATAGCTCTTCTACCAAGAGACCAAGGTAGCACACAGTCTAGCAATCCTCTCAATACTCCCCAAAGTTGTCAGCTAATCAAAATCACCAAGGAACTCTTAAAAAAACACAGATTCCGCAACCCTACTACCCAAAGGGTCTGATTCAGAAAATCTGGGCTGGAGCCCATACCTCTTAAGAGGTTAAATTGGAAGATATATAATGTATTTCAAAATCTTACTTTGGAATGCTCCCAAATACATAATTATTTTTAAATCACATTTGATAGATCACATGGCTATCAAATATTTAAAAGAACTAGAATTAATAATTTCATGGAAAGAATTTTCAACTTTCTACATATTTAAAGTTTCTTTTAGTCATTCTAGGAAAAGTAAGAAAAGGTGGTAAATTATTTTTCTACTTAGTTTTCAATGGGTGCATCCAGAAGACATCTAACCCACATTCGTATAACTCTACCTATGTGCCAATTCAGACAACCTTGCTCTTTGCTCTGACATTATTTTGTAGAAAATAATGCATAAATTTGACAAATAAATAAGATGCTTTAAAAAATAAATATCTCTAAAACTTAGGAAATCAGTGGATACTGTGAAATAACAACAAAAAGTCCCAATTTCATTTTCAAACAGCTTTGTCAGCACCAAGAAATCCCCTGGGTAGGGAATCGTGCTAGCTTCTAGGGATACAAAAAGTATGAGATATGGCCCCTTGTAAGTTGCTGATAATCCTGCCTAGAAAACAGACCTTGAACATGAAGGGATGAATAATAAATCATAGAATTTTTATCCAGCCTATTTCTTTACAGATCACCCTGATTCTGGCAAAAATCATCTTGATGGAAAAAAACATCAAGCCAGTGCTAGAAACATAGTTCAGACAGTTTCGGTGGGGTCTTCAAAGAAAAAATTCAAAGTAAGAGAGAACTAATTTATTTTATTCTGAAGTGTTTAGAGAGCTTTACTTACAGTAATTTCTTAAGCTGACTATCATGATTTTTAAACTTTTAACAGAAATAACTACCATTTCCTGACAAACTTCAACGTATCAAACACTATATACTTTATTTTGCATCCACACCTCAGTTTTCAATGCAGAAATTATTATTATTATTTTACAAATGACAAAACAGGGACTTAAACAGGCCAGGACACATAGTATGGTAGACAATATTGCTGTTCACCCCTATTTGTCCCTCTCTGTGTCAGTCCAGACGTGGTCATATGACTTGCTTCAGTTAATAAAATATGCGCAGAAATCGTGTGTGTTACTTCTGGTAGAAGCTTTAAGAGTCAGTGCGGGGTTCACCATGCTTTCTCTCTCTGCCATGAAAGCAGCAATGCTGTACGTGGAGGCAGCCTGGGTCCCGGAGTGAAGACCATGCAGAGTAGAGCCACAGTCAGTCCGTGAGGGACATGCAGTATGAATGAGAAACAAAATCGGGATGTGGTAAGCCTCTAACATTTTGGGATTGTTTGTTTCTGCAGTAAAACCTATCCTATCCTGACCAATTACATAGTAAGTGCCAAAACTAGGATTCAAACCTAAGTCTATTTAATATCCAATCCCTGGGCATAGAAGAAATATACTTGGCACAAAGTAGGCACTCCATAAATATTTGTTGAAGGAAGGAATGCATAGTTGTTGCCCAGAACAGAACACACTACTTCAGATGTGATCTGATACACATAAGAATCATTAGGAGTACAAAACACTCTTTTTTCACTGCATATCTGTTAATGAAGCTTAAAGTTCATTAGCTTATTTATTTATTTATTTATTTATTTATTTATTTATTTATTTATTTTTGGTAAACCATACTTAATTATTTAACAAAATGTGTATTGTCTATCTAACATGTACAAAATACAAAGTGAGATGTTGTCATAGGTGATACAAAAATAAAACGTAAACAAATTTTCTTCTAGCTCTTCATAATTGTGTGAGTGAGAGTCATACATTCACAACCAGCTGTGTCACAAGGCAATGCATAGAGGGTTGGAGGTAATGAGTTATTGAATGCAGACTGAGTGTGGAACTGGGCAGCTATGAGTTTCAGTCATTCGTTCTACAAATATATATTGAGTATCGACAATAAATTGGATGCTGTTTGCCTCTGTAGATACAGAATTAAAAAATACCAGCACCTAATCTCAAAGAGCTCAAAGTTAGGGGGAGAGGCAGCTATATTAACAGGGAATTATAATAAGAGCTGTGATAGAGTTAAGCTCAGGAAGCTATGGATATGGAGGAGAAATGTGAATTTCGCCTGGAAGAATCAAGGAAGGGTACCTGGAGGAAGTGATCTTTAAGTTGATTCCTAACTTATGAGTGTTTGCTAAAGATGGGGAGAGGATGTACAGTGGGTCAAAAGCCAGGCAAGTTGCCCTAGCTCAGTGGTTGGCAAACCGTGGCTGGCGAGCCACATGCGGCTCTTTGGCCCCTTGAGTGTGGCTCTTCCACAAAATACCATGTGCGGGCACGCACGTACAGTGCGAAGTTGACTTAAAACTTTAAGTAAAGTTTATTAAGTTAATTTTAGGGAACGTTGTGGAGTGAAAGAAGATGTAGTGTCGAGGATTGAGAAAGGTATGTTGAGATGGTTTGGACATATAGAAAGGATGAACGAAAGGAGATAGACGAAACAAGTATACAAGACGAGTGTGGATGGGAGAGTTGGAAGGGGTCGACCTCAGTGAACATACCTCAATCAGATTGAGGACGTTTTTAGCAAAGGCCAGTTTAGGAGTACCCTAATTAAGTTAATAACAATGTACCTACCTATATAGTTTAAGTTTAAAAAATTTGGCTCTCAAAAGAAATTTCAAACATTGTACTGTTGATATTTGGCTCTGTTGACTAATGAGTTTGCCGACCACTGCCCTAGCTGGTTTGGCTCAGTGGATAGAGCGTTGGCCTGTGGACCAAAGGGTCCCAGGTTCGATTCTGGTCAAGGGCACATGCCCGGGGTTTGGGCTGGATCCCCAGTAGGGGGCGTGCAAGAGGCAGCCAATCAATGATTCTCTTTCATCATTGATGTTTCTAGCTCTCTTTTCCTCTCTGAAATCAATAAAATAATAATAATAATAATAAAAAAAATTTTTAAAAGCCAGGCAAGTCACAAAGACAAGACAGTCTGAAAGACCGTGACCTATTTCAGGCGACAGCAAGTAGCACACTGTCTTCATCAGTTCAAGCTGCCATAACAAAATAGCATAGCCTAGGTGGCTTAAACCATAGTAATTTATTTTCTCATAGTCACGTTGGGGGATAGGGCTTTAACATATTAATTCTGAGGGGACACAAACATTCAGTCCATAACATACACCATGGTTGGAAAATAATATACAATTTGAGGAATAATGGAGAAAGAAATTGAGAAGTACAGTGTACAGCGTGTACCCCTTAGATATACTCTCAGCTCACAGTGATGCCCAGTTCTCTGAAAATGTCCTATACACAGATGGGAATCCCCAGTGGTCACACATGTATCATGTGCTCCTCCCATAAGTCTAAGGATTAATTGATTTATCCAAGTTAGGTTAATCAGAATATTATTTTCTGGGAAATTTGAAACTAGAACTGAGGAACTAAGAACCTGAGAATCTTTAAGATGAGTCACATTATGCATCACATTAATGAAACCTGACAATCTTTAAGTCACACTATGAGTCACATTAATGGGAGAAGGGCTACCACCAACAAAGAACAATCAGCACAATTTTGAGTGGCAGTCCTGGTTAAGATTTTCTGATTTCTGCTGCATCTTCAGAGTTGCTCTGGCTCAGGTTCTTCCTGGCATTTAGTTGTTCAATTCCTCCAACTCCATAAGCTTCTCCAATGTGTTTCCAATTAACTACTTTTGTTTCCTTGAGTTAGCTCTGTTTTTTGTTTCTTGCAATCAAAGGGATTTCCACGATTAGAGCTTATTATATCATGCTAGTGTGTATGGATTTTGCCATTTAGGCAGTGGAGAGTCACTAACAGGGTTCAAGAAGGGAAGTAATATGATAAGACTTTTGTTTTGAAATGATTATTCTTTTGGTGATATTGGATATGGGTAGATTAAAATTATAGAGATTGGTTAGAAAGTTCTTGTAATATTGTAAGCAAAAAAATAATGAGGTCAGAGGAAATAGAGAGAATGAATAGATTTCAGAACTGCTGAGAAAGAAATAGAATCAACAAGGGCTTGGTGAACAAATGAGTAAGAATTGGTGTGTTGGCAGTCAGGGATGTTTGCAAAAAGCTGAGTTCCAGTGACTGGGAAGATGGGAAATGATGCCATTCAATAAAGAAAGAGGACTTGGGCAGATTATAATGTGAAGAGAAATAGTAATAATTTAATTTGTAACAGATGAGTTCAGACACACAGTCAAAAGTTTCAGCAATTCTAAATGCTGATTTAGAATTTAGGAGCACAATTTGACCTTTAGACTTAGGGACCATCAGTGTATAGGTTGTTCATGCTAGTGACCATTTGCAGTGTATAAGAATGGAGGAGGGCCCTGACAGGTTTGGCTCAGTGGATAGAGCGTCGGCCTGCAGACTGAAGGGTCCCAGGTTTGATTCTGGTCAAGGGCATGTACCTTGGTTGCGGGCACATCCCTGGTAGGGGGCGTGCAGGAGGCAGCTGATCGATGTTTCTCTCTCATGGATGTTTCTAACTCTCTATCCCTCTCCCTTCCTCTCTGGAAAAAATTAATAAAATATATTTTTAAAAAAAAGAATGGAGGAGGGAAAAGAGCTTTAAATGAGAAAAGGGGGGAAAATTGAACCCTGAGGAAATATCAACATTGCAGAGATAAGATGAAGATACTATTTTTTTTTTGTCCTAGAATGCAAGAGAGGAGACAATTTTAAGAAGGAAATTGACCACAAATTAAGGTGAGAAAGGTAAAATGGCAAGTGCAGATTTCTCCTTTCAGCTTAAGGTTTGAAATTATATTGATGGAGGAAAGAGAGAAGATGTCGACTACAGACACCTAGAAGGGTTGGAGGTGAGGTTGGAAATCTTAAAAGAAAAGTGACACAACTATGTACAAATATTTGTTCCTCTCCATCAGTGCCAGGTATATGGTCAAGAAGAGGGATAGTTGGGTTGACCCTGCATTGGGATTTTTCCAGGTAGGTATTTAGAAGAATGAAGATAAAAGGAATTGAGAGTATTAAGCAAGGGAGCAATTGAAAAGTTCTATCTTTGTTTTTAAACTTCCTGGAGAAGGAAAGGAGAGCAAGATGAGACTGTGGAGATGGAATGGCAGAGTCAAGGAGCCTAGTGCTGTTGATGCAATTACAAAATATGCATTGGTAAGGTTAAGAGATTGTGCTCAGAGTTTGGAGTTTAAGATTTCAGAAAATGAACAATTCCAATTGATAAGATCTGGGATAGAAAAAATACATAACAGGTAAAGATTAAGGACCTGTGAGGCTAGGATGCTTAAGCATGTTTATATGTTGATAATAAGAATCCATTAGAGAATGAGAGTGTCAGTCAGTAGGAAACAGATGAAATACTTAGATTAGAATAATGTCTGTTGTTACGGATATAGAGAATTGACAAGAGATTGTAGAGTACCCTGGGGCAAGAAACAGTGGGACAGTTACCTTCGATTTAAAGGAATGAGGAAAGGAAGCAATTACCAGAACCACTGAGGAGAAGGCTGTTTTGAAAGGACAATGATTTTGATCAAAAGAAACAGCTAACCCAAGAAGACTGTGAGGGGAAGGAGTCAGAGAAATAAATAATCCTATCACAGACTCCTCCCTCTCCCAGATCTTCTTCGGGGGCTTTTCATTGGCCAGATAGTTCATACAGACTCCAGCCTCCCCCAGCAGGAGCAAGGCAGAGAATAAAAAGTTGCTCGGAGAGGCAAACAGAGCTATCCTGTGGAGGTTAGAGAAAGAGGCTAGAGAAGGGCAAATTGACAATATACATTTCTGACAAGATGGGTGAGGGGTAAGTGGGGGAGAGATAAGATCCAAGTCTCACAGAAATAAATGGGACTTAAATAGGAAGCATAACTCCTTTATTATGAGAACAGTGGACTAATAGAGGATAGATTATATTGGCAAATTATTTTATGGTTTCCATTTTGTCTATGAAGCAGATCATCAGCTGGGGTGGAGTCAGGAGAGAGATGAGAGTGATGAAAGGTTTGGTGTTATCATTAGGGAACATAAGAGAACGCCAACTAGAGAATTGTAGCAGGATTGCTAGATCATGCCAAGGGCCCATATGAGGTATGATCATGAACTTAGGGTGAAGTCAATCTGCCCTCTGTGTGAATTTTCTCTACTGTTATTTAATTACTCATGTTCAGGTATGGAGAAAGCAGGTACTTAGGCTCCATGGATTGAATTTTTGCCACATGGAGGCAAGGGAGTTTTTGAGATGATGAACCATAAATCTAAGTTGCAAAGGGAGGAAACTGAAGGCAGGAGGAAACTAATGCATATGGGAAAAGTGGAGGAGTTGACAGAGGACTGGGTGCCCTGAAAAGGCTTGAACAAACAAGCTAGAAAGATGACAACTTGTGGGAACGCGCAGGATCCTTGAACTTGTGATTAAAAGGTCATATTAGTCTGCACCCTTTCACTTATAAGTAATAGAAACTAAACTCAAACTAGCTTAAAACAAAAGGAATCTGGGGGAGGAGGGGATACAAGGATTGAGCAAAAAAGAAAAAGAAGAGAATTCATGGACATGGACAACAGTGTGGTGATTGTGGAGGTGGGGGAGGGGATTAGTGGAGGTAGAAGAAGGCATAGAGGGGCTAGATATATGGTGATGAAAAAAATAAAATTTTTAAAAAAGGAATTTATTGGCTCATCTAATTGGGAGGTCCCAGGGAAGAGATGACTTCAGACATGACTGGGTTCATGCTTTGGAAGACACTACCAGAGTTCTCTTTCTTCATTCCTTAAGGTTTCTTAGAGTTCTATTTCTTATTGCCCCTTGCCATAGACAGACTTTCTCCACATGGCTTCATATGGAAAAATGGCGACTGGCAATTCTGAGCTTACTTACAGGCATCTCATGATCCTTTAGGAAGAGAGACTCTTCCGGTGTCCATAGACCAAATTTTCTGGAAGGACTGAGACTGACTTTTCAATTGGATCTCAGCCCATCCTTTCAGTACTTA
>NW_005871268.1:1468460-1546909 GCF_000147115.1 Myotis lucifugus | reverse complement strand
ATATAATTTTAATCAACCACTCTGGAATTTTCTGGCCTAGCTTCAGTAAGGATCTATGCTGTGGGCCCTCTCCATTGATCCCAACCGGTAGAAAGAGGCAATTTGCATGTTAAAAACCCTTCCCTTCTTCCCCCCAAAGATGTCCTGACCCAAAAATGATCCTTTCTTTTTATATAAAACCTTCCTAATAACACCCTGACTTACCCTAAAGGAATGGGTCTGGCCTGAATTAATCCACTCTAATTACTTAGTGCCACCTCTTTCTGCCTATAAAACCTTCCTTTCTGTATAACTCTTCTGACCCTCCTTCTAGTTGCTAAGATGGGATGCTGCCCAATTTCTGAATCACTTCATAAAGCCAATTAGATCTTTATATTGACACAGTTGGATTTTGTGTTTGATTCTTAACAGTAGAACAGTGAATGGCTGAAAGCAATTTTCACTTACTTAACCTAGACTGGATGGGATTATGCAACAGGTTCTTGTTAAGAAATAAAGTTTTAACTTTTTTGGTTACAAAAAAAAAAAAAAAAAAAAGAGAGAGGGAAAGACAGAGAGAAACATTGATGTGAGAGAAATACATTGATTGGTTGCCTCCTGCACGAGCCTGACCAGGGCCCAGGAGTGGGAGGAGCTTGCAACCAAGGTAAGTGTCCTTGACTGGAATCAAACCTAGGACCCTTTGGTCAACAGGCCTACGCACTATTCACTGAGCCAAACCAGCTAGGGCTATAGTTCTTTTAAACTCATGTACATATACTTCAGAAAGCTTTATACTACATAAATAAAAATAAGTAAAATTACTTTAAAAATAACACATACTCATTTTTTTCTATTATAAAATCATGTCCATTATAGAAAATATAAATGGCTTATATCATTTATAGTTGGACTAAGTGCTTATGATCATTTCTATAAAAATTGAGAATTCAGTCTTTGGCCAGAAGACAAATTCTTCATTATTTATTATCCCATGAAAAAAAAAATCACCTTGACTGACATTTTCAACTTATATTATCTAATTTAGGAACATCAGTCACAATGAAAACAAGGGTTACTTATATTAAAACAGTCTCTCAATCTCTCTCTTGTTGTTTCTTTCTCACATGTTCTCTTTAGATTTGTGTTTATAGTATTTTACACAAAACAAGTTAAGCATAGTCCTTAAACATCATGTTTGTTTGTTTGTTGCCTATAATGCATCATAAAAACATTTAGCAAGGAGCAATGGGATACATCTCTGTCCTTATGGTCAAAAACCTATGATGCTGTTTGCCAGAGAGATGGAGAAGTATATAATTAGTTCAGTTACATGGTTTCACATATTTTATCTTGCCAATCTAATTGATAGCAATAAATTCATGAAAATAAAACACAACATTAAAAAACTTAGAAAGTAGTAATAAACCATAAACACCAGGCTGCTGAAACTCAGCTCCACCTCAGCCTCAGCTCTGGATGTAACAAGTGTTTTAAATTGCATTGGGTGGAGGCCCTGGCAGGAAGGAAGCATCGGATATTGCTGGAACATATCTTTGTTTGAGCAACAGCTAATGAGAAAGGTCACCATTATGCTTTGCTTTCAAACACCGTGTCTGTTTTGAAACTAGTACTCAACATTTCATTACAAATACTGGTTTATAGTCATTGAGGCACACAATGCCGTGGTATTAACCTTTTCTCTCCTAAGTGGAGAACAAAACCCAAAGCTTATGTTCTCACCACTGTTTTCTCAGAATATGTCAGCAAAAGATAAAATGGTTTCCTATTTATGGGCTTGAGGTTCCTGGTTTTTTATAAAATCCCAATAGTGAATTTAAAGGAAATTTAGCCTTTGAAATTTTTCCTACAGTTTTAGTGTTATTTGTACTCTTGTTAAACTCATTGCCAGTGTTTGAGAGGCAAGGTTTTCTGGACTTTGTTTTCTAATATTTTATTGCATTTCTTAAGTGAATCAAGTCCTTGGCACTGGGATCCTAAAAAAAGACTGAACAGTTTTCTGTGCAGTGTTTACTGACAAATGCAACAAACTTCGGAAGGCCTCCTCCCAAGAAGGACTGACATAAAAAGCAGTAGTGCAGTAATAGCAGACATTTCTGCCACAACTTTGGGGGAGAGAGAGGAATCTATTAAATCTCTCCGTTTATATTTTTGGTTTTCCCTGTTGGCTAGGCTGCTGTATTCCCATGTCCGCAGCACGTTCCACTGTGGGAGCCTGGGGCTCTCAGAATAAACTTTGGGAAAGGCTGGGTCCACCCTCTGGGGATAAGGGAGCCAGAGGGAGGAAGGGGAGGGGGTAGAGGAAAAGGGAAGGGGACGGCTGTCTTCCTGTGTTTGGATGACCTTTCCTTATGTTTATCTGGAGGGACTGGGCAGCCACTCTGTGTTTGGTGTTAGTCAGCCATGTTTCACCACGTGATCTCTTCCTTAGCTTTATGTGGGGAAAGGAGCTTTGCTGCTGCTGTAAGGATTAGATTTAAAATCTCTGATGTGGGGAGGCAAGGTGGAAGGGGTGGGGGCGGGGGGGAGTGTGCAAGTCTGCTAGAGGTGAGTGCCTAGAGAAAAACGGCTCAATAAATATACACATATGTCTGTGTCGCATGGATTACCCAAGGGAATGACCTAGGTGTCTTCCTTTTCCTGAATCTTTATCATTTAGCACAATGCCCCTACCTCTGGGCATCCCATAAGTATTTATTGAATGAGTGAATGAATGAATGAATGAATGAGCAGAGTCACTGAGAGGTGACTAGGCAACAGTTGGTAGGGGCCCTATAAAACCCCACTTATTTGCCAGTCCCTGCTCTAAGGGCCCTGTCAAATAAACCAGTTTCAACTCTCCCTGCCTCACATTCCTGAAGAATGAATCACTTGTTTCTTCTGGGTGGGTGAGACTAACTCTTCTGGTTTTCACCTTTCCTTTTCATTTACGTGTTGATCTCTCACCCTGGCCTGGCCTTAGTTACTTCCCTAGAGAGCTATCCTTTAATGACCTCACTGTCCTCCATCTAAATTACATCCCCTAAATATACCTCTATGGAACTCCATTTTCTTCATTGCACTTAATACAGTTTCTAATTACATTTGTTTGTGTGATAATCCATCCTATGTTTGTTTTTTCCACTAGGTCACTTGCTCCTTAAAAAGAGGAGACCAGGCCCTAACCGGTTTGGCTCATTGGATAGAGCGTCGGCCTGCGGACTGAAGGGTCCTGGGTTCGATTCCAGTCAAGGGCACCAAAAAAAAAAAAAAAAAAAAAGGAGACCATACTTATTTTTTCATCACTGTACCTTCAGGACCTAACAGAGTACCTGGCATATAGTAAGCACTTAGCAAGTATGTTACATGAATGAGTGAGCAGATTAGTGAATGATTATATTTGGAAAGAGAATTCATAACGAGTCTATTGAGTGGGGATGGAGAATAAAGGTTAGAGTCCAAAATCCCTCCCTAATGGAACCTTAGACACCTCATGAGTTTGAGATTCTGGAAGAGGATGAAGTGCTTAGCCATCATAAGGAATGTGTATTTTATCTTTGGAAGCTTGTTGCACTTGGGGCTCCTGGAAATACCAGTAATTCCTTCTTCTATACCCCAAATAGCAACTTCTTCTACTTTTTCAGTGATAGATTTATTCTTGGTCATCAGGTATCCGTATCCAAACCTCAGAAGAACTCTTGACTTCTTCCTGTTCCTCACACCACATAGCTTCACAATGCTTCTTGTTAGTTACTTCCGTTCCACTCCCATGAGGGCCATTTGATCCAGTGTATTAGGCAAGTTTCTTTTTCTTGTAAGTTAAAGATTCAACTTTAATTAGCTGAAAAGCAAATCCGGGAAGGAATGAATCTGGGAAGTTGATGAAGGCAGTTAGCTTTAGACATGTCTAAATCCAGGGGTCAGATGATTGCTCAGGATGCCACCTCTCTCGCTATCTTCCTGCTAATCTTGAAATGGACAGCAGTTATGACCTCTGACTCACAGCTCCTCATAGCCCCAGAGAAGACCCTGATTGCACTAATGTGATTTCCAAAATCAGTCCCTGTTCTGGGGAGGAGTACAAGGCTCTGACTGGCCTCTTCTGAGTAACATGCTTACCCTTGTGGCTCTTATGGGGTGGGGAGGGTACAATCACAAAATAAGTTTCTCAAGGAAGAGAGGAATTGTGTTATCAGGATGATCCCAGGAAGTGGTGTTAGATAATCGATAACAATAGAATGTGTTCCTGCAATAGCCACCCTGTGCCAGATGCAGTGGTAGGCCCTTTACCTACACAAGGTAGGCAGGACATACAGGGGAAATAAGAACGTGCTATGGGATCAGATTGCTTTGGTTCAGAGCCTACTTCTTTCTTTTCCTAGGTGTTAGTTTAAACAAGTTAACCTTTCCAGGTCCAATATTCTTGTGGTAAAACAGTGACGTATGACATTTAATGGAATATTATTGTCTTAAAAGGGAAGGAAATTATGGAACATGTTATAACATGGATGAAACTTGAAGACATAGTGCTAAGTAAAATAAGGAAGACACAAAAGGACATCTGTAATAATAAAAGTGTAGTATGCTAATTAGACTGGACGTCCTTCCTGACAATCTTCTGGACGAAGCCAGGGCTGTGAGGGAAGCCCAGGTCCCGGGTGCCAGAGGGAAGCCGGTGCCAGCAGCCGGGGGAAGGAAGGCATACTCTTGCACGAATTTCGTGTATTGGGCCTCTAGTATGTTGTATAATTTCACTTGTATGAAGTACCTAGAGTAGTCAAATTCATAGAGACAAAAAAAATAAAATAAAATAGAAGGGTGGTTACCAGAGGCTGGGGCCTGGGAATGGAGAGTTATTTTTTAATGGATATGGAGTTTAACTTTGGAAAAATGGAAAATTGTTCTGGAGATGGGTGGTGGTGGTGACTGCACAACAATGTGAATGTACCTAATCACCACTAAACAATATACTTAAAATGGGTAAAATTGTAAATTTTTATGTTTTATATATTTTACCATAACAAAATATTGGTATAAGGATAAATGAGACAAGATAAATAATCATGAACAGTATTAGTCTCATAATAACCCTTAGAATGAGGTATTATTTCTATTTTTATTGCTGATTAAATGGAGACTTGGTGGTTAAGTAACTGGCCCCAAACCATGCAGCTAGAAAGTGGCAAAGCCAGACTTAAACTTAATACTTGACCCCTGATCCCCTGCTGTTTTCCATTATTCCACATTTCTTTCCAGCACACTGCTTGCTAGCCACTATTGCCTGATTAATATTTTTAAATGAGCTATGTCAAGCTCTTGCTTAACAAAACTTTATGACTCCTGGTCTAAAGCCCAAATGCCTCCTCCCAGCACAATTCTCTTTGCAGTCTGAGCCAAATTACTTTTCTGGCCTCATCTCAAGGTCAAGGCCCTGCTTTCCCTGGCCTGGTGTTATCTATGCCCATGGCATATACTGGTTCTTCCGCAGAAACAATATTGAAACTCTACTCACTTTCATTCAGCTCAAGGCCCAACTCCTCCAGAAAGCCTCACCTAACTGAAGCAATGGCACAGTCCATTCTTCCCCTTAATGGCCATAGTGTTTATTACTTGATAGTAATGCATAATGAACCACTTTGGTAAAAGTTATTACTTCAGTTGTTCACTTCTTATCTCAACAGGAACCTATCAGCTCATGGAGGGCGGGGATTGTGTTAGTTATTCTTTAAATTTTTCTCAATGCCAATTGTAAATGTTTGCATTGAGCAGCAAATTTGTTAGTACTTTCTTAATGACACTGATGCAGGAAATAGAATTAATACTGACTACACAACCCTTACTTGGATTGAGGAAAAGCATGTATTATTTTATTTCTTGTTAGAGAAGATATTGGAACTTTCCCTTGTAATTTTAGGTCACTTCAGGACATAATGTTTCCTAGTCAGCATGGAAATAAAAAGATTGAACCTGGTTAAAATACTGATCTGCTGATGGGCCTGTGTGACAGGTAGATGTCTCTTGCTGATTAAATTCTGAGAAACAGAAGTAGGCAAAACTATTTACAAAGGAACCAGAGACGAGGCAGTGGTTGTTGTTTTTTTGAGCACATCTCAAAAATATAAAAGGTCATTTGAGGTTCTGCAAATAGTGACTACTCCGCAAATACTTCACTCTCTACATAAGTCCTGGAACTGTTAATCATGATGTAGTCAAAGTCCATAAACCTTTCTAATGAACCCTGTCCCTTACCTCCAGCCCATGCTTGAAGGCTAGTCTTCTGTGGGCCTTGTGAAGGATCTGGAGACTTCCCCAGGAAGAGAATCGAGGCCAAGGTCCTGGAAACTGAGCCAGAGTTGATATTCAGCAAAATGTCCTAATGCAATAGTTCTGAGTGGTCATGGGGTTCATTCTGATTGGGGTTCTTTAAATATTTTGGATTTTACCACTGGGCAAAGAGAACAGCTCTGGAAGTACAGGCAATTCTATGTGGTAGGAGCACAGAGCACCAATGAGAGAATGACAGAGGGTAAGGTAGGATACATAGGTGAGGACCAGAACTTGAAGGGATTTAGGTCAGCCATTTGGGCAGCTAAGCCATAGAGAATTGTTAAGAAAAGAAGTACTATGGCCGAAACCGGTTTGGCTCAGTGGATAGAGTGTTGGCCTGAGGACTGAAGGGTCCCAGGTTCGATTCCGGTCAAGGGCATGTACCTTGGTTGCGGGCACATCCCCAGTGGGAGATGTGCAGGAGGCAGCTGATTGATGTTTCTCTCTCATCGATGTTTCTAACTCTCTCTATCTCTCTCCCTTCCTCTCCGTAAAAAATCAATAAAATATATTTAAAAAAAAAAGAAGTACTATGAGTAGATGTACATTTTCAAAGGCTGAGAGAAACTAGTTAAATGGCTTTTATAATGGATTGGGTAAGTAATAAGGGAGACCTGAACCAAAAACTTGGCAGTGCCAATGAATAGGAGGGGATGGATATAAGAAATATATTTTAAGGTAAAATTGACTGGATTTATGATTGGATGGAGATAGTATGTGTCAAGGGATGTCAGGTTCTGAAATGTGAATTTTCTAATTGGTGGTATGTATTAAGAACACATTGATGCTTCATGTTTATTTTCACTGTCTTCCCTCAAAGTTGAGGGAATAAATTGTGGTTGATCATACATAAGATACATGAGCAGAGCAGCTGAATGTGAAGTGGCTGGCAACTCTTGAAAAATGCGGTCACCCTGTCTGACCACATGTTGGTTCAGCAAGAGTCTAGACTGGAGCAACAACTCATTGAAAATTGCCATGACTGAAGAAGATATGGAGAATGCTCTGACAGCTGATGGGAGCTATCAAAGCAGCAGCTCGATGCCTTTGGACAAGGCCTTTTACTGAGCAACACAGGACATCATGTCCTTCTGTGCAGTAGATGAGCCTTGTGTGTCACTGGGATTACTATAGCTTCTTCAGTTCTTTCCCCACCTGCAAGGCAGTCAGGCTGAGAGAGCTGTGGTGGGAATGGAGAGCAAGCATCCCAAGAGTCTAGGAAGCCTCAGAGGAGAGACTCTGAGTTGTTTCTCCTGGATGAAACAGAGATTCACCCTGCTGACGTCCGAGTTCACAGAGAGGTAAAAAGGGAAAAGTTTGGTTTATGATATCCATGTTACATTCATCAGAGCCACAGTCACACCCATGGTCATATCCTCAGGACCACCTTCTTTAAAAGTGCTTTAACTTTGCCTAAGTAAAGAAAAATATAATAAACCAATCAGCCATTTGAAACATTAATGGACTTTTTACATTTCATCTGGATATTAGGTCTTCAATTTTCTAACTCAGGATTTTATTTTGAATGATATTTCTTTAAAGAGAGCAGCAATTTCTCCTTGCAGTGAGGACCAAGACTATGGTATCCTTACAGTTTTTTAAAATAAACTGTTCTTTGGACCTGCAAAGAAGTATTCAGATGCTGTAACCTGAAAATAACCTCAGAGTTTTCCCACACTCTAACACATCCCTAAACTGCCAAATGGATATGGACCAACATTTCCAGATCCCCCTGGGAACGCATTTGAGAATGTTTAGTACCAAAGAAAATGTTAGGGAAATATATACACTCTCAAAAAATAGGAGGTTATACCAAAAGTGCTCTTCTGTCCCAAGTAAAGTACCTCTAGCATAACATGATTTAATATTATACACAATACAATTATTTATATAATACAAATATCAGTCAGAATTTAGCTTTCTTGCCTACAACGTAACATTTTTATCAAAATGTTGAACCTCTGTTTATCCACAAATATGACTATTTGGTGAATAGGAAACACAATTATTTCTATTCTATCTTTACTGAAAGGAAGACAAAGATATAAAAATGTCTTCATTTCTTTTCTCCTCTGTCCCTTTGTTAGACTTGTCTTAGCCACACCCATCCCTTAGTGAGCCCAAACAAATCATTCCTTTTTTAAAAAAGATTTTTTTAACTGATTTTTTTAGGGAGAGGGAGAGAGAAATAGGATCTGCTGCCTCCTGCACACCCCCTAATGGGGAATCGAGCCCGAAACCCGGGCACGTGCCCTGACCCAGGAATTGATTCTAACCGACAACTTTTCTGTGCATGGGATGACAGCAACCCACTGAGTCACACCAGCCAGGGTCCAACCAAATCATTCTTTGTGCCTACTCCTGAGCAGCTGAACATTGGTAAAAAAAAAAAAAAGTCACCCAAACTGTCATTATAGATTTTGGATACCTCCTAATCTGCAGGACAATCTGATGAACTAGCTCTTTTACTTTTCATAACAATTATTTCATACCTTCACTGTCCTCAAACATCTGATCTTCTCTTCCATGCCTTATTGTAAATGGATGACTTTGGATAACATTTCATACAGAAAGTATAAGCAAATCATGACCAAAATCCCTAAAAGTATTTTATAATAGAGCATGAAGTGATTATGAAGGTTGTCCATAAAAGTGAATACACAAGAATAACCAAGAAAATGAGAAAAACAAAAACAACTGGGAAAAATTGCCTCTCAGTAATCAAACAAACTTGAAAGCTACCATTAATTAAATAACATGGAATTATTGCTGGAATAGATAAATACATAAATGGCACAGGCCAGAGACTACCTATAAGAGTCCTATATAATAAAGAGGTAATATGTAAATTGACCACCACACCCTTGAACAAGATGGCTGCTTCCATGTAGTCACAAGATGGTCGGCAGGGGAGGGCAGTTGGGGGTGACCAGGCCTGCAGGAGAGGGCAGTTGGGGGTGACCAAGCCTGCAGGAGAGGGCAGTTGGGCATCGATCAGGCTGGCAGGGGAGTGGTTAGGAGCAATCAGGCAGGCAGGCAGGCAGGGGGGCGAGCGGTTGGGAGCCAGCAGTCCCAGATTGTGAGAGGGATGTCTAACTGCTGGGAACGGGCCTATACCAGCAGTCGGACATCCCCCGAGGGGTCCCCGGTTGGAGAGGGTGCAGGCTGGGCTGAGGGACAACCCCACCGCAGTGCATGAATTTCGTGCACCAGGCCTCCGGTATAAGATAACATAAAGACAGAATTTCAAAACACTGAGAAAGAATAGTCTTTAACAAATGATAGTCTTTAAAACATTGCCTTTCCATTTGGAAAAAAAAATGTAAAGTTTTGTCTCCAATTCTCACCAATTAAAAAAAGGATAGATTTTTTAAAAGCTGTATATTAAATATGAAACAATATTATAAAAGTACTAAATGGAAATATGGAAGAGTGTTAATTTTCACAATGGGAAAAGTCTTACAAAGCAAGATTTAAAACCAAGAAATAAACAAAAAAATTGACAAGTTGACTCATTTGGCATACACACTGACCTAGCCTTTGAGGAAGTCAATCTGGTAATATCCAAATGTTCCTATCTACTCATTTCCATGATTCTCTTTCTTTAAAATATTCACATATGTACACCAGTGTTCCTTGTAGCACTATTTGAAAGCATAAAGTATTGGAAACAATCTCACTGTCCTAAAATAGAGAAAACCTTTAAGTAAATCATGGTATATTCATACAATAGAAAGCTACAAAGCTTTCTAAAGAATGAGGTAGGTAGATAATAATGTACTGACATAAAAATAAGAGAGAGAGAGAGAGAGAGAGAGAGAGAGAGAGAGAGAGATCCAATTTCAGGACAAGATATGAAAATATTTACAAAAACAAAAAATCACTGTGTATGTGTGTGCATGCAATGTAGATAAATAGAAAATGCTTGTAAAGAACACATATCAAGTTGTGAATTCCCATGCCCCTCTCAGTTGGGAAATGGGATTTGGAAAGATGGCAGGTATGACGGAGGAACTTCAGCTCTTACTGTACCTACTTCTGCCTTGTTTGAATTATTACATTTAGCATATCACCTAGCAAGCTTTGGTCATTTAATTAAAATAAAATTTTAAAAATAGAAATTATCAGAGCCCATCCCACAGAATAAAGGCAAACATTGTTTCAATTGTATGTGTATAGATACACACCGAGTCACAGTGTAAAATATATTTCCTATAATGAGCTGTGTTTTTAAAAAAGTAAATACACAAGAATAACCAAGTAATTTAATTTAAAGTAATTTAATTTAATAGCCAAGTAATTTAAAGTAATTTTGCTCTCGTGAATTCATTGCTTTAGCTTCTGAGCATGCTCCAGCACCTTCTGTCTCTGAGAGTGCCCCCTGAGCTGCACACGTCCATCCAGCTCTTGTCTTCTTGACTCAGGTTTGTGAAGAGTGGTCTCTTCTCAACACACTCCACTCTGGTTCTGCAGTGCATCCCGACTAATAACACCCAACTGATAATACTTCTTAGTATATGAAATATTTTCATATAGGTTATGATGAATTTCCCCTCCCTTCCAAAAAAAAAACCACACCAGAATATAGGGAGGAAAGGCAGTATTGGTAGCAATCTAGCCCACAACCTCTGTCCCTGCTTCACCAGGGAAATTAATCAGTTTGCCCAAGTTCTTGCTCTGTGTCTCTTCCAATTAGGTCATGCTGTCTCTAGTTATACTTTGGTACAAAAAACCAGGTGGGGCATTTGGGGATTACATTTCTTAATTCCACAGAAACATATAGTACCTGAAAAATTAGGATTAAAAAACTAAGGTCTACCCTCTTTTTCTGCCAAGAGATAGTACATAATACCTGCTGTAAATATGAAAGCCAAGTTTTATCTTTTTTCCCCCTCATTTTTGTTAGATAGGGCTGTATCTGGTACACCATTTCAAATCCTTCTGGTCCCGCCTCACTCCAGCCAATGCTATAGGAACCCGTTCTGAGTAGTTTCAAACTTACAACCTGACCTGGCCTGCCCTCATCCTGCACCTTTCCCCTTTCATTCACTCCCTGGGGTCTACTTGTCACTCAGGTGTGTGCAACTCTGACAGGGAGAGGGCGAGTCAACCTCCAGCCGGTTACTTTTGATCAATAGAGATGGGAATTTGGGGATAAATACTTCCTCATTTAGTCCCCTAAGGGGACAGTTCTAAGATGCATTTTGTAAGGCTCCTCAGAAGGTCACATAGGATCAAGGACCAGTCACCAGCAGCCTTGAGCAACTTAGTAACACATCTTTGTACAGGCCTTCCCTCCCTGTTTCACTCCTCCTCTCCCCCGGTCCTGCTCCCAGGATCACTTCCCCAATGGACAACACAGTGGTCATGCGAGCAAGCCGTTAGCTCAGGCTCTGACTTTGGAGGAACTCAGACGCAAACTGGGCTAAACCCCATTTTTAAAAAATGGAGTAGGGAAATATTGCTGTACAATACTTCCTAGCATTTCATTTGTTTCCCTTTCAAGAATCCTATTTCATCGTCAGAACAAACTTATGAAAGGGATATCACTATATCAGTACTTTCATTTGATAGATGAGGAAACAGGCTCAAAGAAGCTAAGTTGATCAAGGTCACCTCACCTAGGGAATGGTAGAACCAGGATTCAGCAAAGGTCCTCTGAGGGGAGATCAGTGCCCACTTTCCTATAACACAGCTGCCTCCTATCAAAATATTTGCAGAGGCTTTGATCTCAGTGCCTACCTCTCTGGAAAGTGCGTTCTCACTTATCATCTCTCTGTCATGCCACTCACAGCTGTTCCAAACACGTCCACACTCTTTCCAGCCGCAGATACATCAGGCCTAGAGAACTGTTTTTCAAGAAGCTTTGTTGTGAAGAGATACAAAGGAATAGAGCAGTAACCGGAGAGGGGATCTGGGTCAAGGTGGTAGATATTGAAACAGATGCATATGCTGAAGGGGACTTACCCAGAGAGAGAGAGAGGTGGGATGATGTAGGAGAAAGAAAGAGGTAGGGCGAGGGGTGAATGAGTCCCAAAGTGGTAGTAGAAGATTGGCGTTTAAAGGGATTGAGGGGTAGTTCCTGTGCTATAACCTAGAGAGAAGAAGAAACTTCTACAGATCAGTTTAAAGTCTCTAGGTAAGTTGAGATCCCCTTATCCAAAAAATACAAACCAAAAAGAATCTTTTTTCTGATCCCTACACTGCACACTCCATGGAGACAGGGGCAGGTCCTTTTTGTCTACAGCTATATCCCAGTACTGACCTTTTAGAAGGTTCTCAATAACTATCTGTGATCACTGAATAAGTAGATATAAATAAGTTACACACTTCCTTTCCTTCACTGCCAAAAACTTCTGAGACTAATACTAAATGATCAAGACAGGGGGAAAATGTCATTAAGTAAGAATTTCAGAAGAGTTGAAATGACCCACAAATAAATCATTCCTCCAACCCTTGCTATTTTATGGGGGTAGATATACACAGGAGATTAAAAACAACAACAACCAACTGCCCAGGTATGGGGTGGCAGAGCCCGCCCCTGACAGTAGTATTGCAAGAAAGATGGGGGTTTGTAGTAGCCAGAGAGCTCAAGGTGACTGAGCAGGGAGAAGGACACAAGTCCACGGCTTCCTATTCCAGCTGAGGGAGGGTCAGTGACGAGGGAAGATGGCTCCTGCCTGCTCCTGCCAGAGGCAACGTTGTAGTGGTCTCCAAGTGACACCCTTTCGAAAAAACAAGCTGGAGCATACTCAGTAGAAAGCAACCAGGCAGTTTACAAAGATATTTGAAACATTCTCATGTGAGGACCAGTGAAGGAACTGGATATGTTTAAGCCTAGCAAAAAGACTTAAGAGAATATAATAGTGATTTTCAAATGTGGGAAAAGCTATGACCTTTCCAGCACATTCCCTCTAAAATAGCAATTTTCAACCAGTGTGCCGTGGCACACCCGTATGCTGTAAGAATTTTTAGAGCATGCAATACTTGACTATTTAGTCAGAGGCACTGATCTCTTTTCCTTTAGATTGTCAAATAAAAAAATGGCAACAGCCAACTCAACAATAGCAGTCCAGTGTGAATGAATCAAAATTATACCTTTTTTGGTCAGATCAGCAAAAAAAAAAAATGTATTTTTGGTGTGCTTCAGAATTTTAGTAATTAGTTTGTGTGCCATGAGGTGAAAAAGGTTGAAAATCGCTGCTCTAAAACCTCAAAGCCAGCCATTTCTTGATCTCACTTGGGCCTCAGATTGATTGGATCTACCTCCTTTGCACTACCTCACTTCCCTTGTTGACTAGATCCCGTTTCATAGGTCAACATAGTAATCAATTTCGATGTCCTCAAATTTATCATTTCCTACCATCTATCCAGTGCTTGCTCCAGGGCTGAAGGGGAACCCAAGGCCCAGCATGGGACAAGGCACCTCTCATGGTCCAAGGCCTTTCAATTCATGATTGTTAGGAGAGAACCTTCCTATCCCATAGCTGCTGTTTTCTTGCGTCTGAGGGGCATGAATTAGTGGCTACTCTTTTGCTCTTCCTCCCCACTCCACCCTTTCCAGATGAAATAATGTGCCTGATTGGTGTCTGGAAGGAGAAACTGGATCTGCACCAACTGGGAACACATTCCTTGCCTCTCTCTTCTTGGTGTTGAGCTGCCTATAAGTGTCACTCATGTCTGCCCTTTCTCCCCCATGCTGTATGTTTCAGACAAGGCCTGGGTAGGTAGGCCTGTCTAATCCTAGATTTCAGTGTATCAAAGTTCATTTTGTTCTCAAATCAAGGCCATGTTCTCCAGTTGTTTGTTTCCTTCCTCCTGAAGGGAGATTGCTGCCTTAAAAAAAAAATTGATTTCCATTTGTTTATGGCTGGAGAGTGGAGTTTAAGGTACTAATGGAGTTAACCTTTTCTTCTCTCTCTCTCTTTCCTGCCCACCTCTAAGTCTGACCCAGGAGAGAATGTGCCCTTGATTGCACCTGTGCTCCTAGGACTTGGTTAAATATGATGTGAGTGTTTATAGATCAAATGCAATAATAAATGATATATGTTTTAAAGGAGACCACATGAAGGGAGGGGGTCAAAGGGAGGTCAGGAATTTGGTTGATAAAGGTTTAATCTTAATGACCCAGAAACAACATTGAATTTTAAGTGACCTCAAACCCTTAGAGCTGCCTGGCAACTCTAGCTGGTTTCCTCAGTTGACTCACTCTCCCATTCTGCTAGAGAGAGGATTCCACAGACTCTCCTCTCTCCTCAAACCTCCTCACTTTCAGCTGCTGGGCTTGGGTCTTATTTTACTGAGAAAATAAGAGCATAACAAGAGCACTTCCACAGATGTACCATGAAGTCTATGAGATGTCTGCATCCGTATCCTTATATCCTCCTGCTGCAAGCCTCCTTCTACTGTCCCTGTTCCCCTCCAAGGCCAACCCCACTGTGCTCTGCTTCTCCCCCTTCCTCTACGCAAGGACCTTGCTGTTGCTATTGCCCCCTCTCTGGCATCATCAGTTTCCCTTTCACGTCTGGCTTATTTGGATATAATATGTAAACATGCTGTAATATCTCTCATCTTTAACAAATGAACACCTATCTCTTACTCCATATCACTTTCTAGCTACTGTCTCATTTTTCCGATTCTCATTATGACAAAATTACTTGAAAACGTTGTCATATTTGCTGTCTCCACCTTCTCTTCTCTCATTTTCTCTTGAACATACTCCAGTCAAGCTTTCCTCCCATTATGCCACTTTCCCCTCAGAATCTATCTCTATAAAACCCTAATATGCAAATCGACCAAACAGCGGAACGACCGGTGGAACGACCAGTCGCTATGACATGCACTGACCATTGGGGGCAGACGCTCAACATAGGAGCTGCCCCCAGCCCACAGGCCCCGACCAGCGGGCAGCGTCAGGCCAGCCAAGGTGGGTGTGGGTAGGCCCCCCATCACCCCGCTGGTCGTCCCACAGATCGGCTCTCCGTCTTTAAACACATTCAATATTTTCCAAGGCATCATTCTCTCTAGATCAGCATTTCTCAACCTGTGGGTTGCGACCCCTTTGGTGGTCGAACGACCCTTTCACAGGGGTCGCCTAAGACCATCCTGCATATCAGATATTTACATTACGATTCATAACAGTAGCAACATTACAGTTATGAAGTAGCAACAAAAATAATTTTATGGTTGGGTCACAACATGTATTTAAAGGGCCAGAAGGTTGAGAACCACTGCTCTAGATGTTTCTACCTCGCTGACTACTATTCCTTTTCAGTCTTTGCTGGATGCCTCAGCTTCCTGCATTTTAAATGGGAGAGTGCCTGTGCTCAGTCCTCAGACTTCATCCATCTACCCTCCTTTCCCCATGTGGTCTGTGGCTTTACATGCCATCTACATGCTGATAGCCTGGGCCCCCTCCTGAAGACTTCAGCTGCCTTCTCAAGACATCCTCCTGGATGTCTAATGAGCATGTGAAACCTAACATGTCAAAATCTGAGCTCCTGAGTTTTGCCCCTAAACCTACACCTCCTCCAGACTTTCTCACCCCAGAAAATGTCAACAACATTTTTCTAGTTGCTCTGGACAAAAGCCTTGGTGACAAAGAGCTTACCTTGGTTTTCAAGGCCTCACTTGGTACACCCATATTCCCCCTCCTCCCATCCCTCCCAGATCTCCTCTCCTATCCTTCTCCTCCTGCTATCCTTTCCCTGGGGCCTTTGTACTCTCTGCCTGAAATGCTCTTCCCCCTAGTTTTCCATCCACATGGCTTGCCTCTTTCTAAACAGCATCACATCAGATAACTCCCCCGACTATCTATCTTTTTTTTTTTTAATCCTCACCAAAGGATATTTTTTCCATACATTTTCAGATAGAGTGGAAGGGGTAGGGGGAGAGAGAGAGAGAAATATAGACATGAGCGAGACACATCAATTTGTTACCGACTGCACTCAACTCAACCTGGGCCAGGGATCGAACCTGCAACCAAGGTACTTGCCCTTAACTGGCAATCAAATCCGCAGACTGAACTATGCTCTAACCACTGAGCAACTGGCCAGGGCTCCCCTGACTATCTAAAGAAGATACAACCCCGCTTCCTCCTCCCACAACCATCCCACCTTAATTATTCTTTGTAGCCCTTCCTACCATCTGATATTACGCTTCTTGCTGTTTAAAGTATATCTCCCTGAAAGAAGGTAAGTTGATGAGGACAGAGAGTTTTGTTTACTGCTTTCATCCCTTAACACTTAAAATAGTGCTTGGTATGTAGTAGACAGTCTATTTAAAGAGTTAAAGTTATTCAAAAGTGCGGTGAATGGCCCTCTCAGAGAGCTGCTCATCAGTGTCACTGGGATGGGCAAGCAGCAAGCATGTGGGGAGTTTGTCATGGGTGAGGGTGAACATTTAGGTTAACTGAACCCAGGATTATGATTCTGTGGAATCGTGCTCCCTGGGGTCATCAGTAGCTCCCTAAACACCAAACCCAGGGGTTGTTGTCAATTATTATTTTTGTGGATGAAGTTTCCTCTCTCCTCCCTCTCTTTGGAGGCAGCGCTGGCGGGGTCCTCCACCCCTTCTCTGACCAACACATGAACCCTTTTGCTGGCTTCTGTTCCTCCTGCTGGTCCTTTAAATGTAGGTGTTACCCAACACTGTTTTTGACCTTCTTTTTTAGCACTCTCTCTAAACTCCTATTAATCATTATCTTTAGATGCTATCAATAGTATGAGAAAGATGAGCAACAATGCAAGAAGGAATATTTTAAACAGCAAAACACATTTTGCTTTGTATTTCACTGAAGAGTCCTGATTTTGATTTAGAAGATTCAGCTTTGAGCCCAGCTCTGCCACTTCCCAGTTTAGTGCCCATGGGCAAGACTCCTAACTGCTCTGGGCTTCAGGTGCTACATTAATAAAATGGGGATAATAATGTCTTACACATATTATCTTCATGTATGAGGTTTGAATGATGTACATGTGGAAAGGTTTTGTAAAATATAACTTGATCTATAAGTATAGATTCTATCATGACAGACCATAAAACGGGCCATTAAACTGTTGTCTATAGGAATGAAAATTGATATGAGGAATTGTCTTTTCATTTCTGTGTTCTTGTAGGGAGAAGTTTGTACTGGTAGGCCCAAGATTGCCTTTTAGGCCCTATATCAAGACCAAATCAAACCAATAATGCACTATAGCTGCCCAAGAACCTAAGAGAAAATTTGCAAATAATTAAAAAATATAAAACTGACAGAACGGAGCTGAATTGATTCTTTTGCCCAAATCAACCAGGACACTATTTCACTCCTAGAAGTTAACAGTCCTCAAATCTTCACTGACTTCATTCACACCAGTCCTGCCTGTTTGCTGATGGTCTTGGAATCTGGCTGAATCATCCTCCCAGTAAAGTGGGCTCATTTGGGGTTTCAGGCAGGCACGTCTGCACATTCCTTTATAAGAGAGGGGGACTTTCAATATAGTCCAGGCTGAGCTTTTCTTTCAGTTGCAGATCAGACAAGGAGCACACCTTAGTTTAATTTTGTTTGTTGTTGTTTTTTTTGTTTTGTTTTTACCCTATGATGTAGGATGATGCACTTTGATAGGAAAATAAAAAATCCTACCTGCTTAATTGTTGGTTCATGAGAAGCCAGGCTATTTATTAAAAGTAGGAAATATTTAGTGACCAGATGGAAAGATAGTTTCCACATCTATTCTGATTTACCTCCAAAGAAAAAATTGTCAATAAATTTTTTCAGATATTAATATGTCTTGTCTGTTTGGAATTTATTTGTTTTCCTTTGGAGTTGAGGATTGTGGCCAATATTTTAATGACTAAGGTAGAAAAATATCTGAGTATGAATAAACTTCAATTGAAATTTTTTTTAAAAAAGTAGGACATATTTTAAGCTGCTCAACTGAGATTTTAACAGCTCTTGTCTAATCGTTAACATACAAACCTTCCTAACCAGAACATTGTTGAGAGATGACTTCTTAACAGGATCTGAAATCAACCTTTTCCCCAAAGGCCTGTTAAAAATTACACATTTGGAATTTTGTCCCAGCCTTCTCAGCTGCTGAATTCCCTTTTGATATTTCCTGGGGAGGACGGGGAAGAGATTAAACAGCTTTATGCCATTCAATCTAGAACATTTTAAAAATCTGGTGTCATATTTGAGTGAGTCCTTGCTGAAGAGAGGATGACCCACCATCCCAGTTTGCCTGGTAATGAGGAATTTCCCAAGACACAGGCTGAGTTGATCATCCACGAAAAGAAATCCTAATCCAAATCACTCATAAGACAAGTGCAGAAACTGAGGCCCAGAAGATGAAAGGATTTGCCCTGGTATCACATAAGAAGCCAATATGCACTGCCTTGCTAGACCCGGGGCCCAGTTCTGCTAAGCCCTAGATCAGTGCTCCACTGACCCACTGTCCTTGCCCAGGGCAGTGAGAAATAGGGTCAACCATGGTGAAGAATTTATTTATTTTTTTAAAATATATTTTTATTGATTTCAGAGAGGAAGGGAGAGAGAAAGAGAGATAGAAACATCAGTGATGAGAGAGAATCAGTGATTGGTTGCCTCTTGCATGACCCCTACTGGGGATCGAGCCCACAACCTGGGCATGTGCTCAACGGGGCATTGAACCGCCCACAACCTGGGCATATGCTCAACGGGGCATTGAACTGTGACCTCCTGGTTCATAGGTCCAAGCTCAGCCACTGAGCCATAGCGGCGGCAGGATGACCATGTTGAATAATTTAACTTTGATTACTGGCTCATAGGCATTTGACTGCTTTACTTAATTCCGATGTAAGCAAGAGAGTATAATCCAAGTACATTCTAATAAGTGATCAGGGGGACGCAAATGTTCTGAAGCAACATTAAAATGATGACCACTTCTATATCCATGTTTACAGCAGCATTATTCACAATAGCTAAAACACAGAAGCCACCCAAGGGTCATTGACAGAGGTACTCTAAAGAGGATACCTATAGATCTAAGATACAAATACTCTTAGAGCATTTGAGTACTCTCAGTAGTCAAAATCACTGAGATAGAAAGTAGAATGGTGGTTGCCAAGGACTCTGGGGAGAGGGAAATGGACAGTTAGTGTTTCATGGGTACAGAGTTCTGGAGATGGATGGTGATGATGGTTGTAAAACAATATGAATGTACTTCATACAACTAAACTATACACTTGTAATAGCTAAGATAGTATGTTTTAAGTTATGTGTATTTTACTACATTTTTTTTAAAATGAAAAAGCAAATAATGACGACAAATCGTTCATCTATCCTATTGGTGCAATGTTTCTGTTAAGAAGGTCTGCAAAATGTTTTGCAGTCATTTATTAGCTTTGAGATGTTTTGTCAAATCAAAGTACATTCTTTAGATAAGAAGTTTGGTTTGCTTTGATATTTAATTACCTTCCCTTTAGCTAGGGCATAGATTTTCCAGATGTACAACACCCCCAGTACCTAGTGGGAGCTCACAGCCTGGCACATAGTAAGTGCTCCATAAACATTTTTCAAATAAATAAATAACAGCAAAGGCTAACGTCTATTTTGAGCATTTTTTTCAGAGGTAGATTTACCTTGAAGCTGATAAAGCTGAAGCTTCAGTACCTTTCACTTTAACAAGCCCTCACTGGACCCTGGAAGAGGCCTTAGCAACATATTCACAAAGTCAAATGTTCACACAAAACTTGCAAAGGTAAGATTGTCTTCTTTTTTATTAAAAAGGTCCCCAAAGTTACATAATTTTCAGGTTCCCAGATCTGGATCTGCTGCTGTACTTATTGCCTTTCTCAGGACTCTGATGATTACCTTCCATGGCTGCCTCATGCCATCCTCACAACAACCCTATGATGTAGATGCTATTGTTATCACCACTGCTCAGATGAAGAAACTAGAGAACTTGACCACAATTACCTTGAGATGCAAGGATGTACCCTGGCATTTGAGACCAACTCTATTGAGCACTAGGGTAGATCAAACATGGCTCTAGTTCTTATTAATTTAGGTGTGTGTTTGGTAAAACTATAATTTCATCTGAAGTAACTGCAATAATAATAATGAGGGTGGCTGGTCTTTTAAAATAACTTATGACTGGTGAAAATCATCTCTCTATATAAAAGCCTAAGTGACCATTAGACTGTTCAACCATTTGACTGGTAGCTATGATGCACACTGACCACCAGGGGGCAGACGTTCAATGCACAGGCATAGAAACATGGAACAGACTGATGAATCTCAGAGGGAAGCGGGGAGGAGGGGCAGGAAGAGATTAACCAAAGATCTTATATGCATACTAGAGGAGTCCCTTGGCCTGGCCTGCGGAAATCAGGCTAAAACCAGCAGTCCAACATACCCTGAGGGGTCCCAGATTGTGAGAGGTTCAGGCCAGGCCGAGGGACCCCACCGGTGCACGAATCTGTGCACCCGGCCTTTAGTTTCTTATACAGGATCTTCCTATTCCCACCTCCATTAAATATTCTTGTTTAGTTGATGGAGGAAAATTTAGGAAAGAGAGGAAAATGAAGAGGGTGAGGCTGAAGAGGGGTGCAAAAAGAAGAAACATGTAACCCCATGTTAAAGGAGATTTCCTGCACTCTCTCCCAGCTTTTTTCCTTTCTTTTTGAGGGATGTGCATGGGTACGTGGTATCTGAGGAAGTTCCATTTTGGTTCTCTGCTATTTGTATCTGTTCTGACCCCAGTACTTCTACTCTGGGGGCCCTATTTCTAGTCTAAAAGTGCCACAGGTCAGAGGGCAGAAAGGAATCTTTCCTGTAAACATCCTCTGGGCCTCTCCCGGAAAAGGTAACCAGTGACCACTGCTTCCTGTCTTTATTCAAGTTCTTGGAGCAAATAATACAATTTTCTATTCCTCTAAGATTTCTTGGGGCCCAGAACGGAAGTGGAAATGTCACAGGATTGAAAATCTCCTCCCATTGAGAGCTCTGCTCTGTCAGACTCGGATTCTCTGGCTTAGAAATCTCATTCATGGCCCTGGCTCCCAGCAAGATGCTGGGCCTGGCACTTAGGAAATGTTGACAACTGACTCCTCCCTCCTCAGAGGCCTGCTGCCACGAACCCGGAGAAATACACCCAGTTTTTTCTGTGCCCTCCCAAAAGTTTTCTATCCTGCCTTTTCTATCTCTTACTACAGTGCAATTATCACCCAGCTGGCCAAATCGTATAGTCACCTCGTCCAATCCCGCCCTCCCCTCTGATCCCAAATACAGTTGACCTTTGAACAACTCAGGTTTGTACTGTATGGATCCACTTACACGTGGATTTTTACAAAATAAATATTGTAAATTTATTTTCTCTTCCTTATGGCTTTTCTTAATAACATTTTCTTTTCTCTAGCTTACTTTATTGTAAGGAAACAGTATACGTATAATACATATAATATACAAAATATGTGTTAACTGACTATGTTATTAGTAAGGTTGCAGTCAACAGTAGGCTATTAGTTACGTTTGGGGGAACTGAAAAGTTATACACGGACTTTCGAACATATAGGGGGTCGACACCCCAACCCCCCACATTGTTCAAGGGTCAACTGAAACCATCAAATCCCATACGTCTTCATTCCTGTCAATGCCTCAACTCATTCCCTATTTCCCATTTTCTTTGCGGTACTCAGTTCACAGCCTTTACCGGGTCTGGGGTATTAGAATTGCTTCCTGATCGGGTTCTTTGCCTTTGGAGTCTTTCCTTTCCAGAGGTGGATTTACCGTTTAGTAATCAACCCTAAACTCCAGGAAACCCTGCTTGCATAGACAGACCTCTTTCCACTGTTTGTATCTAATTTTGTATTTGTAACTTTATATTCCTTCTCTTAAAGAAGACTCCCAAAACTATATATGCTTCAGAACGCTCCAAAGAGGATCTTCCCCCCCCCTACCCATTTTGCATTCAGCTGCCAGACTAATCTTTATTATTTTTTCATAGACTTTATTTCTAAGAGCATTTTAGGTTCACAGAAAAATTGAGTGGAAAGTTCAGAGTCCCCATGTACTCCTTTCCCCTAATAGGTACAACCGTCCCCACTATAGAGACCCCATACTAGAGTGGTGCATTTGTTACAGTTGATGAACCTACAGTGACCCATTATTATCACCTGAAATCTATAATTTACATTAAGATTAATCTTTTAAAAATTATATTCCTTCATGTTACTTTTCCACTTTGAAACTGTTCAATAAAATGCCACCTACTTTTCTAAAGTCTATCTCCTTATTTGGACATTCAAGGCTCTCCATCATCTGCCTCAATTTTACTCTTCAAATTTATTTCCCAATAATCACCTATAGACACATACGGAGACTTCAAGCAGGCTCTCAATTGTCACCTCTCGGCTTTGTTCACATCGTCTCCACAAAAGGTGGCTTAATCCAACTTAACAAAGATGTGCCAAGAATTAATAGGGTGTCCATCTGCCTCCAGTCTAACCATCAAATCCTACCCAGTTTATCCCACTCAGTCGGTGACCCCTCCTTGTCCATCCTGCTTGCTACAAGCCTGCTTGCCCCAATAGCAGCAGTTTCTAGTTTTAATGGGCCAGAAAGAGTTTTCAAAATAATAATAAAGTCCAATATAGGATTGCCAAGTTTTTCTTCTCCCAAAATAAAGACTTTTAAAAAGTACCATCAAAATTATCTTACTAAAGAAAAAACTTTTATAACTCAAAAAGCACAAAAGGCATAATCTCAGAAAAATGGCAGTTGTTGGTTTGTTTGTTTTTTTCAAAGCAGTACACTCAGCCTTGAAAAAACTCACTACATTTTTCTTTCCTGTGTGACTGAGGTAGTGGAAACGACTCAGACTGGCTTTGGGGAGCGATTCTATAGCAGTTCTGGTCTCCACCACCGGTGTAGCCCTCACTCACACACTGCCTTCGGCCACATTTAGTGTTGTTGATTGTATTCACCGTCTTGTGCACATAGGTCAACTCCTCAACTAGCAGGTAAGCTTTATAAAGAACCTCTATAAGAACTGCACCTTCAATTCCCCCCAAGGCCATGTGCCTAGAAAATGTTCAGTAAATATTTGCTGAATGAATGAATGAGCCTAGAGTAGGCTTTCTAAGCCTGTGTAACCAATAAATCTCCTCTTAATGGAATATGAATGCCTCGTCCTGAGGCAATTTCTTTCAATAGACTTCTTTAAAAAAAGTTAACCTGTACAAATTGCTTTGCTTTTGAGTGAAACTTGGAAAAAAAAAAACCTGATATGAAAAGTAAACAGTTTCTTCCTCAAGGCAGTAGCAAGCCTCAGCAAAGAGAATCAAGACACACACCTTTTGTAACCTGTCATTTAATTGATCCCAGTTATTTTGGGCTTTGTTGGTAGGCATGCTCACGGTGTGTGCTTCTGGCTTGACCTGACTTGATAGGGTGGGTGGCTTTCCTTCTGAGGCTCTTGCCCACACGCCTAAAGCCTCCATAATACCCATGTTGTTTCTTTCTCTACCTGGGTGATTTCAAAAGGAAAGGAAAGACGGTTAACATCTTCCTGGCCAAGTCTTGGCTTTAGATTCAGGAGTTGAGAATAATTCAGAAAAGTGTCTTTTGGATTCTTTTCACTCAGCATCCAGAATTATCTTTCAAAATAAAAATAAGTTCACACCTCCGCTTAAAATATTTATTGCTTTTCCATTTCATCCCATTCAATAGTGATTGATTTATCTGCCACCTGCCAGGCCCTGTTCTAGATGTTGGGGATATATCACTAAATAAAACAGACACAAATTCCTGACTTCCTAAAGCTCATGGGAGGGGGTGTTGGAGACAAACAAGAAATAAATAAATAAATAATGTGTTATACTATATTAGAAGGTGATAGATGCAAAGGAAATTATTTGGAGCAAGAGAGCTGTTTCAATTTAGATGGAAATGTCAGGGCAGGTCTAATTGAGAAGGAGGCTAGAGCAAAGACTTGAAGGAGGTAAAGGGCCATGAATGTCTTTTTGGGGTCTCTTCTGAGAGAAGAGGAAATGCCTTCTACAGGATGATTTCACCTGGTACCTTGGCACCTTATCTCCTGCTCATTGGCCCTCCCTCACTGTTCTCTAGCCACCCTAGCCATCTCCCACCTCAAGGCCTTGCATATACTGTTCCAACAACTCAGCATTCTCCTTTCCCATCCCTGGTCTCTGGACCAATTCCTCATCTTCAGGTCTCAATCTGAATACTACTTCCTCAGGTGGGCTTGCACTGTCCCCCAAATCATTATAACTCAAGTGCCCTCCCACAATAATTCTTATAACCCTCCATTCTGATAATAAATACTGTGCGAGTAAAGAAACAAACAAAAAGGGCTAAAGAGGGGTGAGCTCTTTGAGAACAGGGATTCTGGCTTATTCATGTATCTTCAGTGCAAGGCACATTGATGAATGTATTTGATAGTCTTTCTCTTCATAAATAAGCTTCATTATCGTGCAAATATGAATATCATATATCATTTTGGTAGAAATAAGGATCAAGTTATTACTTACTTATGTTTAATAATAATAATAAACAAGATAAAGAAAGGAGATGAAGTATTAAATTGTGTTATTAGGAATGAATTCCCTCCCGGCTTCACTGTTTCAGCACAGTCAACCTTCCCTACAGATGAAGTAGGTAGGCCTAGAGTTCAACCCTTTAGGACGATCTCCCACTCAGTGAAGGGTCAGCTGGTACCTTCCTAACTTCTTGTGAGTTCTGGTTTTCTCAATAGGAGAGTCCTACCCAACAGCAAGTTTTGCTTCCTCTTCTTTTTATTTTCTTTATTGATTAAGGTATTACATATGTGTCTTTATCCCCGCACTGCCTCCCCAACCCCCGCTCATGCCCTCACCCCCCTGATGTCTGTGTCCTTTGGTTATGCTTATATGCATGCATACAAGTCCTTCGGTTCTCAAGTCTAAGATCAACATGTCCTTCAATTTCCTCTGTGCCTCAGATTAATTTAAAATAACTGTCATTGTATATCAAATTCTCAATTATCTGGAATAATTAAAACATCCTTAAAATTTCCCCTATAAACATTCACACTTTGGGGGGTATTTCCAGGAGTGTTTTCTTGTTGATATTTGCTCAGCTATACCATAAGAATGATACATATATACATTTAATCTCTGCCTCATTTCCAAATGCATTTTAGGCGACATAAAAATCATGCAATATAATTGAAACAATAGAGATAAATCACAGCAAATAGATAATGACAGTAAAGTTGATACTATTATAATTAGCTAGTTATTAATAATAGGAAGGAGAAAAATGGAGGCCAAACATTATAAGCATTGCCATTTGGGCAGCTTAATCAGGGGGCTGCAGTTTTACACTCCCCAGGGAATCACCAGCCCATTCCCCCACAGATCACTGGGGAAAGGGATCAAAAAAAGGGGAAAGAGATGCATGTGCAGTAAAGTCGGGTGACCTGGGGAAGATACCTGTCAGTCAAACCTGGAAACAGAGATCATTGGCCAGAGGGGGCAGGGCCAATGAAAGCCCAAGATAAATTGGGAACAAGAAACCCCCTGGACAAAGGAGCTCGTTCACTTGGTACTCTTGTCTCTGGCTCTCTGGTTCCTTTGGTTTTGCCCCTGCTTCCCTACCCTTGCCCATGTTCCCTCCATAGCCATGTGGCCCTGTGGACCCCACGTGCAATAAAGTAATGGAGTGCAGCGGGGAACACAGCTAAGCTAGTCTGATACTGGGTTAGACTGCAGGCGTGGAACAGAAACTCTGGTCAGCAGCTTTAATCCTAACTCCACTGAAGCCACAGCTATACTTCTTCTATTATGGGATGAAGGGAAATGGGACCTTGGAAACTCAGGTGTGTAATTCCACAGAAATAAAGCTTTCTACAATATCTCATCCTCTTGTACGAGTCTCAGAAAATTCTTTTTCTTGAGATATAGCAAGAAGCTCACTCCCACCAGCAACTGGCGGGGACAAGGAGAGCTCCCCGCCCATAAAAAAGTGATGCAAAACATACTGGTAAAGCCACTGCATAGCAATTCCAGCTAGGATTCAAGCAGTTACTAAGGAAGGACCAAAATATGGCTCTGAGCAGTGAAGGAATCAGGCCAGTTGTAGGATTCATGATGTTCTGCAAGATACATTCTAGGGGCTCAGGAGATTTAAGACCTGAACGACCTATCTCTCATACATCCTCAAAAGAGGTAGTGATGTCATGAATAACAGTTAAAGCAAGTGAGTATTCAATAGCTGCTTCTTAGAGTGTCACTTACCGAGCCTGAAGTGACAGCTTCAAACATTCATCTCTCTGAGGGAACAAATGATGTAGTTCAAATTATATGATTTGATTCAGTTGAAAATATCTAAAAGAAACAATAGACTGCATTCTTTCATAAATCTTATTTTCTCCAACCAAGATTTGATAAGTTGCAAGCAACAGAGAAATCAAGAATAAGTTGTTAGCTAGGGACCTGGCATGTTGAAACTCCATATTTCTGATTAGATGCAGATCTACACCCAAGAGCTTGGCATCCACTTGTGAAGACGTAGGTTCCTAACCAGGTCAGGTGCCTGCAGAGACCTACCTCTGTAGCGAGGCAGACTAAGGCGTACCCATGGGCGAGAGCCAGATTTCCTTCAGAAAACAGTTCCCGTTGGCTCTAGCACAAACAACAAATGGATAGCCAGAACCCCATGAAGCATGACCACCATGTGACATAAATAACAACCCTCCCACAAACATATCATACATTCCACAGTTAAATATAAATTTAGTTTTCTATTATCCTGTTTTGGTTTATTCATCCTGTGGCTCCCCACCCGTTAGAGTAGATAGTTGAAAATTGACTGTTAAAAACAAAACCAACCTGCAGAGTAAAAGTTATTTTGGATTAAAGACTGGGCCCTAGGCTGTTGGCTCAGTGTTTAATTTGGCTCCGTCCCAAACCAGTCCTATGTAGGTAGGGGATAGGTCACCCCATATAGCTTCCTCTGCCAGCAGGATGATTTTGTTTATTAGAAAATATGTACACTTGGTAAGCTGTCAAAGTGAGTTGTACTTAAGGTATGCATTATTCAGAGGGAGAAAATACTTTCAGCACTACTTGAAGTCTTTATTCCTGACAACGCATTAAGAATTCAACACAGTAATCTTATTGTTTTAGCTGTTGCTTTCACCATTACTCACAATATGACTGGAAACAAAACCTACTGATGATTTTTCCCCCTGCCATGTTTTGTGTGTGTGAATTTTTTTTTTTAACTTTTAGTTTGGGATAAATGCGCCTAACAATCCACCATCTGGTGTCCAAATATTTTTACAGACATGAATCCAAATACCACAAAATCATTGCTCCAGCTCAGGTTATGTGGGTCTTTTTCTCAGGCAGACTTTTTTTTTTTTGGTATTAAATGTGATTATTCCTGAACTATGAGAATCTCAGCCAGGAACCTGAAGATTCAGCCTTGAGAAGAAAACTTGCTGTGTTGACCAATATAAAAAAAGATGGAAGGGAGAACTCCCCCTGGAGCTGATTTCAAGAGAAAAAATGAACTTTGATTTTTGTTATCATCCTCAGCCGTACACAAACTGAATCAGTGTCGACTTTTGCTGCATTCCTGGCGTAATCATCACTGGTGGAAGAAGATAAGGTGCGAGTAAACTCTGTGGGAATCAAATTTCAGCCCTGTCAGGTGTAATCAGAACCAGCGTCTTAAAACAAAGGCTCCACTCCACCTCCTCAGTCAGAGGACGGTTCACTTCCCCAACCCCCAGGCACTACGAGGAAAAAGAAGGAGCAAGTTTGCAAGAGCAAAATAAAATCCAACAAAACAATAGCAAGCTTGAGTCTCCCCCTCTTTACACCAGGGATCAATTCCTCTACATTTAATATTGGATTTCCCCCTCTTGCAGTGTAATAATGAGAATAGGTTTTTAGAAAACATGGTTGTCATTTTAAAAAATTAAACCCTTCATAAACTTGCCTTGTGAGTCTGCATTATGGCGGAGTTCCTAGGGCAACACCATGTTGTGAAGAAACAAGGGTAGAAAGAAAAGTTTTCCTTAAAGAAAAGAGAGTGCGTTTGCTCAAAATGTAGCCAAATTTTTAGAGCACAGAGCAGATTGCTCCTGTAAGTGAGTGTGCCACACAGAAACATTAATTAGAATTTGTATTGTTGGATTCTCTCGCACAGTTAAAAACCAGGGAAAAGTGAACCAAACAGGATGACATATCCTTTCAGCTCCCAGCTTTGCTAGTGAAACTAATTGGAATATCCATGAAAATAATGACATAACTCAGCGCTCCATCATGCGTTATTGGTAAGACTGTCCTGGAATGACTGGGTTTTGATGCAGCTGCCTTGAGAGGAAAGGGAGAGATAGTCCAGTCCCATTTTATCGATGGGCAAACTAAGGCACAGTGGAAATTGAGCAGTTATTGCAGAGTCACTGAAAGTCATTGGTGAGCAGGAGACAGGCCAGAAAGAGCGGAGGAAGTGTAGACATTGATGATAAGGCGATAACTAGAGGAAATGAAAACCCAGCAGTGTGGGAAAAGAACAATTAGCCAAGACAGAAGAGCAGGAAGGAATACAGAATGAATTACAATCAGAGGAAACAAGCCAGCAACAAAAGAGGACTGGCGGGTGGGGCCTGAGAGGAGTCGGAGCTGTGACTTAGGAATGCTGGCTTTCTTTCGGTTCTGTCAGGGCTGTATTGTTTGGATGCTGCGGCTCATAATTTAACTCTTTCATACCTCGGAATGTCAAACTCCAAGGCAGCTATCTTTATTCATGCAGTGCTTTGAGATTGTTACACACATATTATGAATTCCAGATAGCAATGATTTCATGATTACTTTAGAAAAACCTGGCCCCCACCCTCCAAAAGGGCTAAAGTGTAAGCTTGGATCGGTAAGCAAAATGTTCCATCAGAAACCACAAGAAACATGTACAGCTTAAGTATTAATTAGCAAGTATAGCTAGTTTAAGAAAAAAGTATTCATTAAAATGAAATATTTTTATTTTTTAACGTTGATTTTAGAGGAAGAGAGGAGGGAGAGAGAGAAACATTGATTTGTTGTTTCACATGTTTATGAATTCATTGGTTGATTCTTGTATGTGCCCTGACCAGGGATCAAACCCACAACCTTGGCATATCGGAAAGATACTATAACCAATTGAGCTAACTGGCCAGGGCTGAATCTTTTTTTTTTTTTTTAAGAAAACCTATAAAGGTGTTTAAAAGTAATTTCTATGACTATCAAAATGAAGTATAAGAGGAAGAAATGTCCTATAACTAGAAGGAGGTGATAGAAAAAAGGACAGTTGTATGAAAATAAGTTCAGTCAATGTGTTTATCACACATGATTATTGGTACAAAAGAAAAAGATTTACTGTGAGCCCAAAATAAAATTGTTGTTTACTCATTCTTAAAAATCGATTGGCAAGAAAGCTAAGGAAGCTCAACTTTAGCCAGCCAAGATGTTAAAATCATGGGAGAAGCAAGCAGAAGGATGAACCAGGCAGCTAGAGTTCTTGAAAAGGAGGAGGAGAGATGATTACAAAGTAGATGAGGATGCTAAATAGGATTAGAAGAACCAGATTCTATTACAAAGGGCTGATTGAGAAGCCTAAGTGGATAATAAGGCAAATTAAGGATTCTTAGAAATTCTCTGTGTCCAGGAAATAAATTAACTGCTTAGACAAACTAATAAATGAATAAGGATGACCAAAAGTCACCAAGGGAAAAGCAGAAGGTTCTTGATTTATACAATCAGCACACTTAAAAGATTTTTTTAAGTGTGTATGTGTGTGGGAGCAGGGGTCCTTGAAACAATACTGACAGGCTATAAAAGTGAACTGAGAAAATCTAAAGTAGACAGTGATGGAAGGCGGGCCTTAGGAAGAGCCACAACAATAAAAGATTCTTTAAATACTTTAAAGTGACCATGTAGGAGAGGGAACATTCAGGAACGTGAAAAACTGAACTAGGTTTTATTTTACTTTATTTTAACTTGGCTTCCTGGGGCCAATAAAGCGTATTAGAAATGGAAACAGTGTCAGAAGAGTGATAAATGAAGGGCAATTAGGAATTTCCCTTCAATAAATTAAGATGACTCAAGAAAAGATACTCTTGAGTGGAAGAAAAAGCTGCAGAGATTAATGCTGCCTTAATGCAGTGTTTGGTTGACTCCTTGGAAATACAAGAGATACTAGGGAAAATCAGAGCCAAGTAAATCTAGCACATTTCTAGAAATGGACCAGGGAGGAAACAGAAAATTGCTACAAGCATCAGGGGTAAAATTATCAAGTGCTTAGATATGTATGAGTTCAGAAATAAAACAATCTAATTTTAAGAAACGTTACCTCAATTAAAATCCTTGTAGTGGATTTTGGACATTTGGACATTTATATTTATAGAGAAGGCTGGTAAATAAACATTTATTGGCATCATCAACATATTCTTTACATGTTACTTGTTAACTAGCATCATAGAATAGAGACTGGCAGTTAAGGAAGGTTTAAGAGCACTTTAAACAATCCCTCCCTGCTTCAAGTCTCTAATAGTCTTAAGGAGCTGACATTGCTGTAGACACAAAGGTTACCACAAGTTTGGACATCCAATGATAGAGAAGCACATGCATTGTACAGTGCATGCATGAGCAAGAGAATCTCAGTCTCAGATTCATCTAAAAATAGAAGACCTCGAGCTGGCCAGTGTGGCTCAGTTAGTTGAGCTTTGTCCCATGCACCAAAGAGTTGCTGGTTCCATTCCTTGTTGGGGCAATTTTTCTCTCTCTTTCTCTCCCTCTCTCTTTCTCTAAAATCAATAAAGAGAGAGAGAGAGAGAGAGAGGATCTCAGGGAAAAGGTGCACAAGAAGAAATCCTTGCAGAGAGGTGATAGAACAATGGTTTTCTTGGCAGAGTGGCAAGTCAAGACAGGGTATTTCAGACATAGGATGAGCTTCTGAGAAGGCCTGGAGCCAGGAGTGGGAAACAGACTAAGGAACCCAGAGCAGAGCTTGCCAACAGCATAAGTTTGGTAAGAGGTGATAGAAAAGTTAGGTGTTCTAGAAGGGGACTCTAGAATAAGACAATCTGGGTTTGAGGTGCAGCTCCATAGTTTTAATCCTTTGCTTTGGTTGCCTCATTTCAAAAATTGGATTTTCATAGAACCCACCTTAAGAATTGTTCTAAAAGTCAAGGGAGCTAATACCTGAAAACTAACAGTAGCTATGGCGATGAATAAATTGCAGTCAGTTTGGGGATAAGAACATACCTTCCTCAGCATCATCTCTGGCTGACACTCTATTGCAGTGATGGCGAACCTATGACACATTTTTTGGTTGATTTTTCTTTGTTAAATGGCATTTAAATATATAAAATAAATATCAAAAATATAAATCTTTGTTTTACTATGGTTGCAAATATCAAAAAATTTCTATATGTGACACAGCACCAGAGTTAAGTTAGGGTTTTTCAAAATGCTGACACGCCGAGCTCAAAAGGTTCGCCATCACTGCTCTATTGCCTTCGAAGGGTTTATACTCTGAAGACCACAGTCCCACACAGCTGGCTCTCTCTAAGAAATGGTAGCTGGGAAGGCCTACTTCACCCTCAATTTCCCTTTTTTTCCACTAAAAACGTATTCCATTTCTTCACACAACCTCCCCTCCTGTTTCCAAGGACACAGAGTCCTCACTCCTTTCCAAAGGTAACCTCTCTTGCACTATGGATTCAACAGTTTCCTCAAGGCTCTAGCCAGATGATGTTTCATCAATGAGCTCACCCCTCTTTCCCAGCTGCAGTAACCCCTCCGTTGTTCCTTCCCCTCAGCCTCTGGCCATGCTCAAGGGCCAGGTGGATTCTACCAACTAATGACAGTTATTTGATGAGATGTTCAATAAGATTCTGGAATGGATTATAAAGAATTGACGTTGTTTCACTGAGGGTGTCTGGCCCTGCATGGCTACAGGATATGTTTGAATCACTGTGCAGAAGCCTTATGTGAATTTACTATTTATGGTTTTAGTTCTGAATTGCTTTTCTGGACCTATTCCTCTTACTGTTTTTCATCTACTGCTGACTTTCTGAGCTAACACATTTACTGTTTGATAGTTTCTTCTGTTCTCTGTTCTATCTTTGAACTTGATGTTCACCCATTTCCCTTCTGATATGACTTTTGGTCCTCCTGGCAAAGTCTTTGGTCTTCCCCTCTGCAGGCTGCATTTAGCCCTTTCAGGTGAACACCTCCCCTGGGACCTTTTAATTGGGATCCACTCCTGGGGGTGGGACACCTAGTAGGTTTGGTGCTGGAGCTAGGAAGGCATGAGCTGACACACAAATGCCCTCAAATACTTAGAAGAGGCATTTTCCTTATTCTCTATGATCCCAAAGGATAGCATGAGCAATAGTGGGACATTAAAGGGACAGAATACAGCCTAGAACAAAAATAAAAAGGTATCTGACAGCAGTCAGTACAGCCATAGCTACCACTTTCTACTACTACTACTACTACTAGCTACTACTTTGCATAGGATGCAAGCAGAGTCTTGCATCCTGTGGGTCATTTTACTGGGGGTCTACAGGTCCCATCAGTGCTGAGGGTCTCAGATTCAGAACTCTCATGACTCTTTGAGTTAAAAAGAAAAAAGTCAGGTGCTAGACTACAAGGGACAATGTTGAGTGAGAGGCATTGGAGGGTTGCTCGCATATGGCTGCCACCAAAAAGAAGCTAACTGTTGAGAAGAGAAGCAAGAGTGTTTGAATCTCGGTTGGGAGGGAGGATCCACCTCCTCAGAAGAGGCCTGGCAAACTGTGTGTTTTTCTGTGCCAAATGGAGCAGGTTAGACCTAAAGAATGTCTGCAGTTTTCGCCTTCCCACACAGGCTGCTCCATAATAATTAGTTTTACTGCTTTTTTCACAAGCTATTACTTTAATTATTTTAATGAGATTGTTCATGCACTCTAGTTGTTTACAAGCACTTTCTTTTTATAACATATCAATAAACAGTGGAGGGAAACTACCACCTTGGAGGAAGCCAGGGAGTTGTCACTAGGTAGGCCATGGCCCAGAGCATGGAGGAGGCTTCTACTCTAAACCGGAGACCACCCAGCATCCTGGGACCTCCTTAGACAGGATGCAAGTCCCCTCCCCAGGGCAGAGCCTAAGTCCATCCTTATCCTCTGTGGTCATCGCCCCTTCAGTCAAAGCAAAAGAGAGCAAATAACCTGTTTTCCATATGTTCCTCCGACAACAACAACCACAGGGTAAATAATCAAGGTTACGATGGTTAGTTGTCAGCCTTTATTAAAATTCCACATACTTGGCATTTCTTAGCTATCTGGTTTGACTCCTGGGTCCACCTCTTACCAGTTATGTGACCTTGAAAAAAAAATAGCTTCTTGAATTCTCGGTTTGCTTACCTGTCCAATGAAGGCAAAAACACCAAAGCAGCTGAGTTCTTTGGAGGATTAAATGAGTTAGCATTGGGTGGGCGCTGAGACTGCCAGCTCAGAGAGGTCATTTGATCATTATCCCCGCCTCCTTTCTCTTGCCTTCTTTTCTCACCCTCCTCCCTCTTCTACTCTGCCCCTCCCAGCAATTTTGACGTGACAAAATTGGGATTCTTCGGGGCTCTCTCTCCATTATTTATTCTTCAACCACCATCCTTTACATAAGTACAAAAGACAGAGAACAAAATAACTTGAGAAAACAATTTCCAAGGAATCATCATTATTCAAATAGTTCTTTTGGGACATCTGGAAGACCCCAAGTCCCTTTCTGGTGACTGTTATTATATCATACTCTCAAAAATGATTCAGATGTGCTATTTTGAACACGTGTCCCTCAGCTGGGTTCCTCCCCACAGGGGTTGGGGGAGGGGGGTGGTGGGTCAGGGGCTGACCAGCCTGTGGGAATGTGCGCTGCGGTACGTGCAGCTCCGCAGGCTCTGCCCTGGTCCGCAAAGGATTAGACCCCGGAAGGAGACAGGGCCCGGGACAGGAGGGTTTGGTAGCCCACAGCCCTGTATGTCTGTCTAACATCACACTTTGAACTTTTCTTTGAACAAAGCCCAGGACTCCAGAGAGGCCTGCTGCTGTGCTGCCGGAGTTCTCACATTTGCTCCGGTGGAAACTTGTCATGGAAAAGAAACCGGGAGTCACCAAAGCAGCTCTTTCATCACAGGAATCCATCAAAACAGGAAACTGGGCCTCTTTACAGTAGATCCCCAGAACCCTGTCCTTCCTATGCGACGGGGCTGCTAAATCACCACCAGTGAAAGGTGATTTATTTATTTTTTACTAAAACTAACAGATGAATAGAAAAATGTTCTCCAGGAGTTTTTCCTATGACTAGGATCTAGAACAGAGAAAAAGATGTGGACTATGTTGAATTGAAATGTCTGCACTTGACCTCCTGAGTCGTATTGTTCCAATTCAATATGATAAACATGTGTTATTTTTATTCCAACGAAAACACCAAAGGAAGAATGGGCCACTGGGGTTTTCAAAGGGAATCTTTTGGCACCATCTTGTGACTCTTTTTGGTACAATTGCAACAACACCAAAAGCAGCCCGCTCAGGTTTCCAAAAGGCGTCTTCTGGCGCCCTCCTGCGGCACAACACAGAACTGGGCAAAGCAGCCCCGGGAGAATGCCCTTTGCCCGGGACTGTGCAGACGTTCGCTCTCCTGCTGTGCTAGCCCGTGCCCAAAGAATCACAAGGTAGCCACCATGAATTTGTTTGTGTAAATCTGAAGGGCAAAATAAGAAATGTATAGATAAAGTCAAGTTTTAACCTCAAGAATGGAAATTGTGACCATCACTTTTTGGAGGAAGTGGACAGTGGTGAAGCTCAAAATTTTCCTGGGATAAGAACCACGGAGACAGAGTAAACTATGAAATCGTTAGATAAAATGGAGAAAATAAAAGCAGTAATATAGGTGGTATAACTTTAATGTTCCCACTTGTCCTGAGATGGGTCGAGAAGAATGGACACAATTAAAAAAAAAATGCCATTGGCCTTGGCTGCAAGGTCAGCTCCCAGAAAAATACCAGCTGCTGCCTGGGAACACACCACCCTTTTACACCGAGTCCCATGGAAAACCCATCTCAAATATGTAAGCTTTTCATGGTTGCAACATATAATTGCATCATAAAATGTCATTGTTATGTTTCCCCCAAAATCTGGAAAAGGCAGACTCTCATGACTTCCTGATCTTTAGGTTCTCCGTGGGCTCTGCCTTTCAATGTCATTTAACATTTCATCTGTTTGTCTCTGAACCCTTCTTCTTGAGCTATTCTCAGGTAATGAATGTAATTCTCCTTCCTATTTGATATTAGCTTAACGATTTAGATCTCCTCCTTCCACATATAGAATCTTCCAGGAGTTACCAAAGATGGCTTCATTTCTCCCACCGTCTCTAGGAATGTCTCAATATTCTGACTTATTCTGCTATCACTTTCAACCTCTGCTTTCCCCCCCCCTTATCAATATTTCATTCATTCATCACTCATTTGATAATTACCTATATATTCCATGAACAGTGTTAAATGCCAGGGATACAAAAAAGCATTAAGCTAGCCCCCAGGAGTGCACCTGCAGTCTAATACTAAAGAGGGAACAGAGAAATTACAATGCATTGTGGGTAGTAAGTGATGGCAAGTAGGTGTCAATAAAAGAACTGCCTTAGGGTAATCCAAGAAGGTTTCACAGAGGAGGTGGCAATTAATTGGGTATAAAAGGATGGATAGGAGTTTGCCAGGCAACGAGCACCCCAGGCAGAATGAATCACATGTTACAAAGACTAGATCTGTGAATGAGTCTGATTAGTTTCTGTTCTTGCCTTCTTGGTATTCTTCCCCAAAGAAGGGAGTCTTTTTCCTTCCCCATACATATGGATGTGCTCCATGTCAAATGGACAGCCACCATGTCACTGAAGTCATTTTCTCTAACTACACGACTGCCACTCTCTCACCACTTCCTCACCTGACTTCTCTCTCCCCTTCTGCTCACATCCAGTTGCCAGGACCTGTCACTTCCATCTCTGTCATTGCAGTCTCGTCCACCCCTCATCTGTTGTCCTATGACTATTACTGCTATTTAGACATAACTTGCCTCTGTCCTAGAATTTGGCAAAGGCCTCCTGACTGGTTTGTGGCTTGCAGTCTCTCCCCTCTCCGATCTGTCTAACCATTAGCTACAACTCATGGAAACATAGTTGGGATTTTGGATTACTTGCTCATGCCCCAGCTGTAGGACAGGCAGGGAAAGCAAATATCTGGTATTGGTGGCCTTTCATGGGAGATGAGCCCTGTGGTAAGGAATAAGTGGAAATGGCAGTGACAGAACCAAGTGTGCCCACTACAGCCTAAAAATCAGACCCCAGCCCCTAAAAGACCTGGTTGATTTCCTCACTAGCTCCCATTCTCACAGTCCTTGCCATGGCCTAGCAGGTCCCACACTCTCAGCCCTCACTCCTTGTTGTTCCTCATATTCAACGAGCAGTTTCCCATCTCAGGCCCTCTGTGCTTACTTAGTGCATTCTTCACTCTCTCCACTTCATGGTTCCCTTCCTTATTTCCTCTAAATCGCTTCTCAAATGTCACCTTTCCGGAGAAGTTTCCCAACAACCCTCTGGAGAATAACAGCCCCCAATCCTCAGCAGTCCTGGGAGCTCTTGCCCTACTTAGCTTATTTATGCTTATTTATTTTTAATTATGTTTGTGTACTTTCTCTCTCTCCTCACCCCCATGACAGTAGGGACCTCCCACGTTTTGTCCTCTGTTGTATTCCCTGGGTGAAGAAAAGTGTCCAGCACACAGTACTGAGTAAACACCAGCTGAATGCATGGAAGGGTCAAGTTCCCTTACCTCTCTCCCTACAGGAAATATATTTTTCAGCTGTGGGATTTGGGTAAGATTTTCCCACTGGTAGGTAGGTGCTGGAGTCAAGTGGCAGCAGTCATTGGTGCAGAGGTGGGTGCCTCCCCAAGCCTAAGTCAAACAACCCAGGGCTGAAAAGGTGGCCCGAGTTGGTGTGATCCAGCTGAAGCCCTTTTGCTTGGTGGTTAGGAAAAGGGATGCTCTCTGTTCTTGGGTGGGCATGACTGGTCCTGGTGAGAGAGGAATGGTTGCAGGTACTTTGCTATCAAGAGAAAGCCCAGCCTGAGGACCAGGTCTGAAGCTGAGCAGAGAGCACCATGGATAAGCAGAGAGCCTTGCACCTACCACAATGAGAACCTCTCCTTCTAAGCCCGCTGGATCTTTACAACTTCTGGACTCTTTGTTTTGTGAATTAATGAATCCCATTATTAAGTCAGCTCAAGGTCAGTATTTCTTTTTTTGTGCAATCTACAGCATTCTAACTACTACACAGCTCTTGAAATGCTACCGTGTTCTGGTGATGTTTTAAGAAGGACATCAGTAAATTAGCATATTTATTACTTAATAAATGAATTCATTCATCACATATTTATGGAGCATCACACAACTACTTTAGAGAGCGAGCTAATTGATGAAGAATATAAAACCTACCTCACTTGAGGGAAAATAATAAGAAATAGGGAGTGTTTAGCCTCAAGAAGTGAAGATTTAGAAGGTCCTTGATGGATGTCTTTGAGACAGATGTTGTCTCATATATTGGAAGGGGTGACATATTGAGACTTGGATTTAGCTAGGCCTTGCTGGAGTACAAGATTATTTTAATTATGTTTTAGATGCCAATCTCTTCTTCTAAGATACCAGGGGGACATATACACACAGAGAACACAGCAAAGAAAGGCAAGACTTTGCAATTAGCTCGGACTTCAGAGCCAGACCACCGTGTTTCTTCTCAAAAGACAAGTGCTCTTCATCTAAGGGAGACTGGCTTGGAGGGCTTCTTTTCCTCTCTGCCCCCTGAACCCTTCCTCCCCCCTGTACCCTTACCTCAGCTGCTGATAGTATAAATATTAATTAGATGGACCTTCCATACTCCCTCTTGTTTACAGGTACCTGGCATTGGAATGGCCTCCTTAAAAATTGACACAAAATATTTCTGACTCTACCACCCTCAGCTTCTCCTGGTCCATGAACTTTAATAAGGCCATTTAGTCACTGAAAGCACTGGGCCCAGAATAAAGATTATTTTCCTTGTCTGCTTTCTGGGTAATGACCAGGAAAAAAGGGTAGGTCGTGTTTATCTCTCCCCTAAGAACAACCCCAAGGCCAGTCTGGTTGGTAGACCTTCCAGACGACAGCCCAGCCAAAACGGAGCCTGGAAGATTTCAACTTGGGGGATGAGAGCATGAGTGTGGTGGTGGGGGGGAGGGGTGGGGGGCGGGGAGGATGGGGATTTAATGAGGGGGATGAGGACACATTTGTAATACCTTAACTAATAAAGAATTTAAAAAAAAGATTTCAACTTGATTCTGGTTCTGCTGCCTGAATTCTCTCATTGGGTTGACATGGTCCTAGATCATAAGGATAATTGCCACTTGGTTGAGCATATGATCACAAAATCCCCTTACAGTTAGCCCACACAAGCCAATGTGCGGGGTCATAATGAGTCTCTATAACTTTTATAATAATATCCAAGTCACTCTTGCACCTTTTTTCTTAATAAAATGTCTGAGTGGGCTTAGGGGATGATTGCAAAAAAAGGTAAAATATAGATACTGGAATTGGATGCACCAATTTTCAAGCAATGGAGGGCAGACAAGAACAGCACCTCAGATGAGAGCTCTTCAGAGAGGTTTGAATGATCTTTGTTTTTCAGAATCACCCCTGGACCCTTCCTCACAAAGGAAAAAAACCCTGGTGAGATTTTCCCAAACCATTGCAAGTGCCCTGGATTTAACTGGCTGTGGATCCTCTGCCAGTTGGTTTTGACTATAATTTGACCACCAGTTCCCCTAACTTTACTGAGAAGTTCATCAGAAACAGCAGGTGATGGCTCCAACTCCTACACATCCCACAATCTTCCTACCCCCACTCTCATAAGCATCACCAAGTCACTTCCCTCAATGAACAAATGCCACCCAGCTGGTGGTGTGGACAAACCGGACAGGTTGGACTGCCCGCCCTCAGACAGTCCTAAAAACCAAGACAAAATTTAAGTATTTAAGCTGAGCTGGGAATTTTAAGGCTTATCTGGCCAGGAGGTCATGTTGGAGATACTGTCAACATCTCCCCTAAATGATATAGGTCCTACCTAAGGTCTCCCAACAATTACAGAGAACACTTTCTTCTCCATGGGCACGATGCACACTCTTGGGACCGTACTGCTTTTGTGGAACCCAGGCATCAACCTTCCTTCCTTCTGAAAATACAGTGACTCTCAACTTAGCAGTGATCGTAAGAAATCTTCAAGTGTTCAGAGAAGCACTACAAGGAGATTGTGTAGCCCTCAGAATTGCAAAAATCTTTCCAAAAAGAAGCTCTCCTTGGCTCCTTGGGGGAGATTCACAGAGAGATAACTGATGGTGATTTACACACACCTTCTGGGCACTTATCCCTATCTCAGGAGCCACCCAATCAGAGCAGGTGGTTCAAAATTAGTCCCCGACTTGAGTTGCCATATCTCACTGGTCAGGGTTATGTTTGAGAGAATTGCCCTCAACTTTCTCTTTTGAGGCCCAAGACAGAGCCAGTGCAATCATTGATATATCCTGCTGTATCTGGATATAATGTCTCAGGCCAATTAGAAAGATCAATATAGAATCTTAAGCCAACTTCCCCAACATTCTAAGGTAGAACCTGAAGATATATGGGATTTGTTCAACACCCTGGGAGCATGGGTGAGGTCACTGCTGCAGGCTGACCTTATCCTGCTGATTAGAGTTCTATTGATCATAGTTTAAATAAATGCAGTATGAGACAAACAGAACTGATTTTGTCTCTCTATTGTTCAGATTAATCAGAGTGGCCAATGGAATAGAATACTCATGGAAAATTTTTCAGAATCCAAGTCAGTGTAGATAGACATGCTTATTGTCTAGTAAAATAAAGATAAGGTTTATTTTGCAGCAAGGAGCAGGCAGACTTGCTTTTCTTTATAAAGTATTTGGGTTCTTTAAGCTCAGGATTTCTCTTCTGTGATGGAACCCATTAATATGTGCAGGTGTCACCTGGCCCTTTTTGTGTCATGCTTTGGGATCTAGGGCTTGGGGAACCAGGACAAATGCTCATGCTTTGGCTGCTGCTATTGCTGTGAGGAATAAAGTCCTTTGCCTTTGATCCAGGAGTCTCAATCCTTCCACTAACATCCACAAATCTGTGGTGGACTAACATCTTGGCTTGCAAGTAGAGCAAAATGTTAGACCCCTTTACAATTCTTGACATCAATACATCTTATTTATAACGCTCCTAATGGGCTAAAGCTTTCCAAGTGATCTTAGGATCATCTGGTTCCTCTTCATCCATGAAAGAAGAACTAAGAGGGACAAAGTGTAGTTGGTGTACTTCACTGTTTTCTCCCCATTTGCTCTTTATCCACTGGGCCAAACCGGTTAGGGCCTTAGCCATGGCCTTTAATCAGTCATCTCTCAGAAGGTAAAATTACCTCAAATGGATCTCTCCAGATTCTGCCTCTTGTACTCTCTTGTGCCATCCTATCTCGCCCCTGCAGCGAGTTTTAGCTGTTTGTCCACCCTATTGTAGTAGTCACTGTTTGTTGGCTATCCAGTACGCATTCTCCACTATTCCCCCACTGCCTTCAGGATGAGTTTGTTATGCCCAGATTTCAAGACCCCCCACAGAACCACCAGGGAGCGCTGAGTCCGATGCAAAAGCATAGAGTCTTTTATTCAAGCTAGCTTGGTCTCTCTGCCTCCATTACTGGATGCAAGAGAGCCCGGAGTCTTGGAAGAACAAAGATTTTATAGGGCTTGGGGTGGGGTGGGGGGGCTCACTCGGACCACTGATTTGGCTGATTCTGGTTGGTTGAGTGAGGGCCAGGGCCTAGTGACGCAGGGGTAGGGTGCAGCTAGGGTCTGGTTACACAAAGACAAGAGGGTGTTCAGCACGCTTTTGGCCTTGGGCTAGTTTCCTTGCCCAAGTTCCTATTGGCTGAGATAAGGGCAGGCTGAGTAACTGATACATTCTATGGCTTTTGCTGGAACAGGAGTTTAGGAACACAGCTATCAGTCCTGTTCTGTCCTTTCAAGTTCCTGATGGAACCCAGACACCATTTGGACATTCACTTCCAAACAGTGAGGGGAAGCCGACCTCACCCCCAGCTTCAGAGGTGAAATTGATTGGCCTAAGATAACCCATTCATTCCCTTTGCCAATAGATCAATTCTGGCCAATACGTTAGAAATCTGAGGAGGAACTTCTCTGGAATTGTAACCTTTTCTTTTAAAAGAAGGCCAGAGAAAGAAACACGTCCTATTTCTGATGTGATGGTTAGAGCTTCTGTGGTTGTTCTCTACCAGCCTGAAAGTGAAGCCACTATTCAGGATTGCAGAACAGAGGTGATGACAATGTTGTGCTGCTCAGTCAGTCAAGTGTGACCCCCACTCTCCATCTGGGCTTCCTGTTACAAAACATAACACATTTCTTAAATGTTTGTTTGCGTAGGGGATTCTATGACTTGTTGCCATATATCAAACTGAGTTCTGAGCACTCTTTTAAGTACCTCAAATGAATTAATGAAGTTAAGGCTTATAACAAACCTGTAGGTTTATAATTTCCTTCATTTGGAAGAAAAAGGAAACTAAGATACAGGGAGCTTAAATATCAGGTCATATAGCTAGTTAACTGACAAAGCGAGGATTTGAACCCAGATCTGGCTCAGAATCCAGACATAATCACTACTCTATCATTTCTCACTATGCTGTTACTTGCAGCTTAAAGCCTTTCAACTGATATTATGTATGCTTTGTTTCTCAAGGCTACTTCAACTGACGCTTAGGCTTTGGGCCCCAAATATATGGCTGCTGGCCAGCTTCACCCTCCCATGCTCACCTGCAAGGCCTACTGCTTGACCAAGAGAGGAGGCCAAACATTAATATCTAACTTCATTTCCTATTTGAACACCTAGGAAGGCAGCCAAAAGTTACCATGTGAGCTCTTATTTCATATTCTGTTTATTTTAAGCCTGTTCAAAGGGCAAATAACACCTTTAAGAAGAGACCCTCTCATATGTAATACTCTTTGTAATACTTTAAGCAATAAAACAAAATTTAAAAATAAATAAATAAAATAAAATATATATAAGCAAAAAAAAAAAAAAAAAAGAAGAGACCCTTTGCTTTACAATCTTTTTGCTCTTATAAGCTTTTATAGTTGCTCTGTTGCCATTGAGAAAATAGACAAGCAGCACCTCAATCCTATCTCTGGGATATATCTATATATATAGTTTTAAACCAAACTTTATACAATCATAAGAAACTCCTGCCTCTAGCAAAGTGTTAAATATGCTTCTGTTAATTTTAATCACATGACAAATAATACAATGAGCCATATATTATATGACTGGGAATAAGAGAGGACAGACATAATTAATAGATAGGATCAATCAATTTACTCTTTTTTTAACATTTTTTATTGATTTAAGAGAGGAAGGGAGAGAGAAATAGAAACATCAATGATGAGAGAGAATCATTGATCAGCTGCCTCCTGCACGCCCCCCACTGGGGATCGAGCCCACAACCTGGACATGTGCCCTTAACTGGAATCGAACCCGGGACCCTTCAGTCTGTAGGCGGATGCTCTACCAAACCAGCTAGGGCACTCGATTTACTCTTGCTTCCCCTGCCCTTCATCCTGGGAAGTTTCTTCCCTCTTCTCATTGAGAGCTCTCAGCTGCCAATCACACTTTCCCAGCCTGTGACCAGGAGGGAAATGTGGGCTTTGCATCGGGACATTTCTGTAGTTCATCCTCCCTGACAACCCCATCACTCCCCTCCACTACTGTCAATAATCTATCAGATGCTTTTTCCACGATTATTTTTTAAAATCATCAAAGAAACGAGGGGAAAGGCATGCTAAGTCTGGGGACAGAGGTTATCAAGGGGTGGGTCTGTTTGATTAGCCGGGAGTGTACAGTTGCTTCATCCTGGAGCAGCAGTCCTTCAGTGCTGACTGAAGTAATCTCAGGTGAAAGGGATTAAGCAACGAAAAAAAAAAAAACCTCATAGACACAAACAACAGTATGGTGATTACAAGAAAGAACAGGGGAGGTGAGAGGAGGTGAAGAGGGTAAAGGGGAAATAAATGGTAATGGAAGGAGTGGTGAACACATAATACAATATACAGGTTGTATATTGTACTATAGAATTGTATACCTGAAACCTATATAATTTTATTAACCAATGTCACTCCAATATATTCAATAAAAAAGTGTCTACAGTAGAAGTGTTGCATAACTCATTTCCAGATTTTTTTGAACCAGAAGGTGTGTTATTGTGAACGAAATGGAGAAAGACTTTGCATGAGATGGTCTAAAATATCACAGGATCTTATCAGATAGAAACATGTATTCCCCCCCTAAAATCTTTTATTATAAACATGATAATTACAAGCATGTGAAGGTTGTTTTTAAAAAGATCCTAAGTGAAGCAGATGGTTCAAATTGATCTGAATATAGAGCTCAACAAACTGCAAAGCATCTTTTGTAACACACTGGGCATAAAAGTCAGAGCCTCGAGAGGCTTCATTTTTATATGGACAGCCAAAGATGAGGATGTTTAAATTTTAAAAATTCAAGTATTCTTTTCTCTAGACAAAGAGAGAAATGGCAAAGGGTAACAGAAAAAAAAAAGTGGAGAGGTTACAATTATGAAAGGCTTGTGTATTGTTAGAATGCTTAGTTATCTGAGAGTCCCCTGGTTTCTTAACAGAATAGTTCAATGTCAAGGAGATGGTCATTTAAGATCAGTCGTCATTTTAGATAACACATATTTATTTAGTTATTCTGAGTGACTTAAAGTGATTGACTTCTCAGCAAGACCCTAGCTCCGCCCTTGTACAAATGATTTCAAAGTGCTAGTTATTTCTCTTCTTGATAGCGAGGGTCTAATTTCATTGATCACAAATGATTTCCTGACACAAAAAGATAACTTGAGATCTCCTCGGACTGCAATAACAACAATGAATAGTCAGGTACTATGTATAAAAATACCAGTCACTCTTGGTGCACAGTCACTAGAAGGGAACAGGAGGAAGGCTTCTGTTTATTTTTTTTAATATATTTTTATTAATTTCATAGAGAAAGGGAAAGGGAGAGAGAGATGGAAATATCAATGATAAGAGAGAATCATTGATTGGCTACCTCCTGCATTTCCCCCACTGGGGATTGAGCCCGCAACCCGGACATGTGCCCTTGACTGGAATCAGTTCACAGACTGATGCTCTATCCACTGAGCCAAACCTACTATGGCTGTTTCTTGACCTGAGTGCTGGTTACTGGTGTATGTTTAGTTTGTGGAAGTTCAGTATATACTACTCCACCTCCAAAACAACTCTATGAACCTAAATGCCCATCAAGAATTGATTATTAAATACAATTTATACAGTGGAATAACATACAGGGTTTTGGGTTTTGTCGAATGCTTTTTCTACATTTATTGACAGGATCGTATGATCTTTCTTCTTAAGCCTATTGATGTGATGAATTGCATTAATTGAATTTTGAATGTTGAATCAAACTAGCATTCCTGGAATAAACCCCACTTAGTCATGCTGTACAATTCTTTGCTAAATTTGATTTGCTAATATTTTGTGAAAGTTTTCATGTCTATATTCATGAGAGATACTGGTTTTGAGCATCCCCCCCCCTTTTTTTGTACTGTCTTTATTTGGTTTTGGTTTCAGGAGGACAGTACTAACTTTCTAAAATGAATTGGGAAATATTCCTGCCTCTTCTATTTTCTGGAAGTGATTGTGTAGAATTGGTGTTAATTCTTCTTTAACTGTTTGATAGAATTCTCCAGTGAAACTGTATGCACCTGGCGATTTCATTTTAGGGTGTTTTAAGATTACAAATCCAATTTCCTTGATACTTCTACAATTATTCATATGATCTATTATTTCATGTTGATTAATTTGTTACGTGTGTGTGTGTGTGTGTGTGTGTGTGTGTGTGTGTTTTAAGGAATTGGTCCATTTCATTTAAGTTGTCAACTTAGTCCCTTATTATCCCTCTGATGTCTATGGAGTCTGTAATGACATCTCCCATTTCTTTCTTGATATTGGTAATTTGTGCCTTTTATTTTTTTCTTTGTCAGTATTTCTAGATATTTGCGAATTTTATTAATCTTTTAAAAGAACCAGTTTTTTGTTTCATGATTTTTCTTTTTTGCTTTTCTATTTACAATGTCATTGATTTCTGCTTTAATCTTCATTATGTCTTTTCTTCTGCTTGCTTTGGGCTTATTTTGCTCTTCTTTTTTGAAGCTCTTGATGCAGAAGTCTCTGATTTGAGACTTTTCCTTTATTGTAATGTATTCTTTTTGGGGTACTTTTAAAATATATATATTTTATTGATTTCAGAAAGGAAGGGGGAGGGAGAGAAAGAGATAGAAACATCAATGATGAGAGAGAATCATTGATTGGCTGCCTACTACATGCCCCCTCCTGCATTCCCCACAACCCGGGCATGTGCCCTTGACTGGAATCAAACCTGGGACCCCTCAGTCTGCAGGCTGACACTCTCCACTGAGCCAAACCGGCTAGGGCCTTTTTTAAGGTTCTTTATGTAGAAGTACAAATTATTGATTTGAGACTTTTCCTTTATTCTAATTTGGTGCTATACATTTCCCTCTCAGCACTGTTTGAGGTCTGTACCACAAATTTTGATATCTTATATTTTCATTTTCACTCAGTTCAATCAATGTATATTTTGTTTCTCTCTCCTGACCTATGAATTACTTAGAACTGTGTTGCTTAGTTTTCAAGTGTTTGAAGATGTTCTTGCTAACTTTCTGTTATTGATTTCTATTTTGACTCTGTTTTTTGTGTGTAATTTCAATTTTAAAAAAAGGATATAGTTATATTGTTATATGTTTCATGGGTACTTGAAAAGAATACATGTTCTCTTGTTGAGCAGCGTGTTCTACAAATGTTTATTAGGTCTTGTTGGATGATGGTCTTGTTGAGTTCTTCTGTAGCCTTCCTGATTTTCTGTCTCATTGTTCTGTCCATTGTTGAGAGAGGCATGTTGAAGTTTCTAACTGCAACTGCAGATATGTCTGTTTCTCCTTGCAGTTTATCAGTGTTTGCTTCACATATTTTGTAGCTATGATGTTTGTGCACATGTTTGTTTCAGTACACAAACTGTGAAGAGAGACTTAGTTAAAATAGGACATGAACTTTGGTCCATGGAGTGACAGCTGATATGACTTTATCAGGTACCTGGGAAGGACAAGCATTTAAGGTACAAAGGGCAAGTGCCTACTTCACTGGATAAATCGTCCCTCACCCAACACCTCTCAATATTATTATTTTCTAACTGAAATCTTTGAAATGATTCTCTTACAATAGAAGTCTCCAAGTTCTCCAATGTCATTTATTGTAATGATTACCTTGAAATGAGGTCAATGCCAAGGTTCTTAATAAAAACTCTTAAAAATGAGTTTTTAAATGTGAACTGATTTATTTAACTCTTAAAATTTAAAAAACAAACAGGAACTAATAAAAGTAACATTATATATAAAAATATATTAACTATGTAACTTTTCCAGATTACCCCTACCTTCTTCTACATAAGGATATATATTTTTAAAATATTTTTATTGATTTCAGAGAGGAAGGGAGAGGGAGAGAGAGATAGAAACATCTATGATGAGAGAGAATCATCAATCGGCTGCCTCCTTCAGGCCCCACACCGTGAACTCCTGGTTCATAGGTTGACACTCAACTACTAAGCTACGCTGGCTTGGCTACATAAGGATATTGTCACTTACATAGAAAAAGGTATAATCCCAAGGTGCAAACATTTTTCAAAAGGGTGATTTCCTTCATTTTCATGATAACACAATAAACGTCTTTAATATAAATGCGCATGTACAGTGTGCCATCCTTGAGATTTTTTTCTTTTGCTTTCTCATCCTATATAATAAAAGGGTAATATGCAAATTGACCCTAATGGCAGAACCACCAGGAACAACCAGTCACTATGATGTGCATTGACCACCAGGGGGCAGATGCTCAACGCAGGAGCTGCCCCCTGGTGGTCAGTGTGCTCCCACAGCGAGAGCTCTGCTCAGGCACAAGCTGGGCTGATGGCTGCGAGCGCAGTGGCTGTGGCGGGAGCCTCTCCTGCTTCCTTGGCAGCACTAAGGATGTCCGACTGTGGCAGGGAGCAGGCCTAAGCTGTCAGTTGGACATCCCCTGAGGGCTCCCAGGCTGCCAGAGGGATGTCTGACAACCAGCTTACAACCGATCCCCCAGGGAGGGGGCCTAAGCAGGCAGGTGGACATCCCTTGAGGGGTCCTGTACTGGGAGAGGGTGCAGGCTCGGCTGAGGGACCCCTCCCCCACCCCACCCTTGAGTGCATGCATTTTTGTGCACCAGGCCTCTAGTTTGTTAGAACATTCTTTAGTAGATGAGTTTAAATGGTTATACTATTTTGGATAACTCTAGGATCTAGAATTTTAACCTCAAGAATAGAAAGTAAAAGTACTTTTAAGGGTTATTCACATGTTCTGGGATTGGGAGGCTTGTTAAAAATCCCAGTTCAGCCTAGGAGGTCCATTCCAGGTCAGGGCATGTGCCTGGGTTGCGGGCTCAATCCCCAGTGTGGGAACTTTCTTGGAGAAGAAAGTTCTGGATAATAGGAGCTGAAGGCGGTGGGGGTCTACCTCAGTGAGATCTCACTCCCTGGCCTCCCTTAGAATAACCCATCTCTCTAGGCTTACTGTGGTCAGGGGACTGCATGGGATAAGAAGAGCAGACATTGGCTCAGACGCCTCTTATAAATGGCCCAGAGACTTCTGGGCCTCCTATACCAGCTGTGCTGTCGTGACCAAAGCCTCTCCAGCTTTGCCAGGGCTTCTCTGATGCTGACACATGGGATGCCCCTGGGGGAGGGCTACCCAAACAGAAGTTAACTCTCCAAGTGGCAAGTTTTGTCCAAAAGAGGACACAAACCTAGGGGTAAATGCTTCCCTCTTTTTCCCTTGAATGAATAATTTTGAGGCATATTTCATGATTCTCAAAAAATCCTCAAAAGTAATTGGTCGCTTTTAGGGGTAATGCATTCTTGTATTGGTTTTCTCCCCTCTTTTTACTTTCATCCCTCATTCCATGCTCTCAGGTGTCACATTCCTACATTAACTAACTGCACACAAGCCTTTGTTGCCCTGACAATTACTGCATCCTGGCTGCTCTGTGTGCTTCCTTTCAGTGTCCACTTTTGCTGTGTTAAAAACCTTATTTCACTATTTCCAAATAGATTGGAGAGGATAGGGAGTAGGAGGAGGAAGGGTGGGGGAAGGGAAAGAGATTGAGAGAGAAAAAGTCTCATATCATAGTTGTTTTTTAAGCGGTAAAATAGAAGCTTTATTTATTTGTATTTAAACTTATAAACCAACCTGCCAAACTGGTAATAATATCATGGTATTATTACCATGATACAGCAAGATATCTTTTATAAATACTTGGGTAATAAACAAATGAATGTTGTAGTAAAATAGCAACAGGGCAGAGGAAATCAGCAAAGCATGTTACAGCTCAACCGTTCACCTGAACTGAGTTTTTGTTTGTTTGTTTTTCATATATTCTTATTAATTTCAGAGAGGAAGGGAGAGGCAGAGGGAGAGGAAGAGATAGAAACATCAATGATGAGAGATAATCATTGATCAGCTGCCTCCTGCATGCCCCACACTGGGGATTGTCTCCAGATGGTGATGATACATGATTCGGTGAAATATACAGTGAAGAAACAACCTGTAATCCATGCTACATTAAAAAGAAATATGTTTCCTTAAGTAGCCAGTCCTTCCATGGCACCTAAAATGTTGTTTGATTTTAAAAGTTTAATGTACTACAGGTTTTTGGGGAAATGCATATTTAGTTTTCAAAACCCTTTTAATCGCTGTACTCAATGGCTGAGTTTAAGGACATGCCCTGACCAGGCTGTGTCCTGATAAGCAGGCTGTGGGCAGCTGTTGCCTTACGTTTTCAGCAGGTATTTTGTTTGGCACATCATCTCCCTTGTGGAAAATGGCTGGTCTTGCAGGTACTTGCATAACCTTCTTCCAAAGCAAATCCTGTCCCCGCCCTCTTACTCCTCAGCTCTGGCAGCACACTGTTTATTAAATCTTTCACTTCCCCTAAGGCTCAGGGCCAGAGCCACAGCTACCATGAAGAGCTCCTCTCCCACACCCATCTGTGGAGATTTCCTCACCCCTAGATGTACAGAATTTAGTTACCTGTGCCTCTCACTAGAAAACACAGGGACAGAGATCCTAATGGTTAAGGCTTCAGGCTCTTAACTCAGGCCTCTGCATTCAAATTCACCACTTACTTCCAAATTCTTTAATCTATTTCAGCTTCTATTTCTTCATCTGAAAATGGGGATGATAATAACCTCATAAGCTAATCTATATAATAAAAACCCAGTGGTTGTAATGCCATAACGACCAAAGACCCGTCACCAGGAGATGCATTGATGGGGCCCGTGGCGCTGGTAGGACTTGACGCTGCATCCCGTGGTGCTGGTAGGACTTGATGCTGGGTCCCGCAGCACACCAGGTATGGGTCTCACGCGATTTCACATGCTGGGCCCCTAGTTCTTAATAAACTACTTGGAACAATCCAAATGTCCATCAGCAGATGAATGGACAGATAAAATGTCATAGTTACATATAATGGAATATTATTTGGCCTTAAAAAGGAACACAATTCTGACACATGCTACAACATGGATGAACTTTGAGACATTATGCTAAGTGAAAGAAGCCAGTCACAAAAGGACAACTATTGCATGATTCCACTTATAGGAGCTACTAGAAGAGTAAAATACACAGACAGAAAGTAGAGCAGTGGTTCCCAGGGGTTGGGGGAAGAAGAGAATGGGGAGTTATTGTTTATTGGATATAGAGGTTTAGTTTGGGATGATGAAAAAGTTCTGAAGATGGATAGTGGTGATAGTTGCAAGATAATGTAAATGTATTTAATGCCATTAAAATGTACACTTAAATGGTTAAAATGGTAATTTTTGTTATGTACAGTATATCATGAAAGGGCTAAAAGGTATATTATACCACAATAAAAAATTTTTACAGAACAGGATCTGGTACATAGTAAATTCCCTCAAGTGTTACTTGTGGCATCTCTGGCATTGTCCCCTACTGTCCCTTAACTCTTGCATTTTTATTCAGCACTCAGTTTGATGTCATCTCCCCACCTTCAGGGCAAGGACTGCATCGTCCTTTGGCACGTCCTTCTCTGTACTTGCCAATGTACCTTGCATATAGTTGGACCCTGTAAATCATTGACTGATTAGTACAAATTCCAAATGCCTTCTAATGTGGCCCGTGCTTTCCCGTCAGTGAAGTGGATCCCAGTGTTTTCTCTGTAGGAGGCTGTTAGCATGGTGACTAAGAGCCAGGAGTTTGGAGTCAGTCAGGCCTGATGTGAGTGTCAGTTTTGCTATTAACCAGCCATGAACCTTTGGGAAAGTCACTCAGTCTTCTCAGCTTCTGCTCACCTGTGATTAGGATAATAATATCTATTTCCCCATATTTTCTGTGGTAATAAAATGAAATAACATATATTAAGAACATGACCCATTCTGGGTACTCAATAAATGGTAGTTCACACGAACATTTTTTATCCTAAGTGTTATTGCTACCTTAACTCCATCATTCTGAGTCAGTTTCTGAAACTGACTTTTCACTTAAAACAGATGCCAATCCCTGCACGACTGTGGGTGTTTCTGCAATGAAGGACAGTATCTTAAGACTGCTCAGGAGTATTGTGGGATTTATCCTGCTCCCCAGGCCCAGCAGTCTCAGGTGTACCAGGAAGATTCTAAGAACCCAGCAGAGGGAGAGAAGAGGCTTTCTCAACTCAGAGGTATTTCCCACTCAATGCAGACAACCATTCTTAGGTGTGAGTGGCTGCTCAGAGCCCCTTAGGGAAGGCAGTATGGAACAAAATTAGAGCAGAAAGCCCGGGCGAGTCTCCAAAGTCCACAGTAGATGAAGAGATAGGAGCAGAGGACCTATTGGCCATAACAGGCAGTGACCACATGAGGACCAGGTAAGTTGCTTAGAGGACCAGGCTGAACTTAGTGAAAAGAAACTGGCGGTCACTGTGGATGACTTGGAAGGCAGCCAGGAACAGGAAGCAGAGTGGTAGCCACAGAGGTGAACTCCCGGGAGCTGAGTTTTTTGTGCAGCAGGAACCAGATCTGGGCAGATTGGATCTTGTTCTTCCTGAAACATCGCAGGGGGCTTATTCCAGAGTGGAGCACTGGGGCGTGCTCTTAGCCCAGGAAAAGGGCAAGTGGTCGTACTTCAAGGTGAGTGTTGGAGAACAAAGGCGATCCTCTTGGAATGGGCATTCCAGGAAGTTTAGAAGGAGCCTTGAGCAAATAAAATATAATCATGGACTGGAATAAGACCTTTGATTTTACAACACCTGAGGGGACTCCGAGAGAGAGAGAGCTGAGAAGAAGGAAAGAGAGCAAACAGCAAAAGACCACACTTGAAGTGGAGCAGCTAAGAGGAAAGAGGTCAGAGAACTATAAACATGCTCCTACACAAAGCACTTATCACCTGATGGGTAGCCACACTCACCCACCCCAGCCACCTGTCAACATTCCTTTGTCATGCTCTTGATGCTTCAAAGGTACTTTGTATGTATAAGTCATTGTCTCATACATGGACAAATTCTATTTTCCTGACCATGGAAAATATTTGTAACTAATCTTCCAAAGAACTTTACATTTCAGAGCCCCTTCCTCTAAGTTATGAATCTTCCATCAATCATTACCCACAACTTAAAAAATGACAGAAACTCTCTATCTATGTCACTAGGACTTGTCTTGAAATTTGCATAAACAGTGGGGAAACACACATACACCTGCATGCACACACACACACACACACACACAATATCAACAGAATGTATAGTGTATAATCATAACTATGAAAAAAGGTTCCGAGTCTCAGCGCGTCTTCCAGCCCAGCCACTTCCCACTTGCAGAAGCACTCTACTTGGCCTACTTGGTGTCCCAAGTCTAACCCTTGACCAACTACTATGGCCAAAGAAACTAAGTTCCCTAAGAACACAGCAGCTTCCATTTGGATCATGTGGCCACAGAAGACAGAAGGATAGTTCCTCCTCAAAAAGTGGATAACAGACAAGGCCACTGAGGGATCCTCCAAGCCTGAGCCTCCCCAAAAGCAGTCTTGCATGCAGTAGTTTATTTGAGCACTGATCATACAGAGCAGGAGTGAGGATCTGGAGGAATGAAACAGAAAAATCACCCCCAAATTCCATGATGTGTTATTGATTCAGAGATCACTATGGGTAGCTGATGCTCAATCTTGCCAAGGCCTTCAGAGGATCCTTATGAAATGAGTCTTAAAACTGTCCATCTTTGGCCCTACCAGTTTGGCTCAGTGGATAGAGCATCAGCCTGTGGACTGAAGGCTCCCAGGTTCGATTCCAGTCAAGGGCACATACCTCAATTGCAGGCTCCAGCCCTGGTTGGGGGCACGTGGGAGGCAACCAATCAGTGTGTCTCTCTCACATTGGTGTTTCTCTCTGTCTCTCCCTCTCCCTTCCACTCTCTCTAAAAATCAATGGAAAAATATCCTCAGGTGAGGATTATAAACACACACACACACACACACACACACACACACACACACACACAAATAACACCGTCCATCTTTGGAAAGGAAGGGGAAAGCAGCTCATCTCATTTACTGTAGCTAAAAAATTTTCTGTGAGAAGCTGGTTCTGCTCTAATGGACTGACATTGGTATGGACATCCTATACTCCTCCTAGGAAGGTTTGTGTCATGTGGGAAGTTAATAGCTGAATAAACAATCCCAACAAAAGAACAAAGTAAGTACATATTTTATATAAGCTTGATTAAAAAAATATATAACCAACCTTATTAAATGCCCTACAAAAAAAGGGGATACCAAAGTGATAGGACTAAAATATATTTTATAGCAGAGTTGATGCTGGTCATATTTTATTCAGACCTGATGTAGCCTGGAGTCAGGACAGAACACAGGAGCCAAGGAGAAACCCCTGAGTAAGTGGACGAGTTGGATGCAATGTTTAGAATTTGGTTAAAGAAAAGAAAGAGACTCTGGAAATGGACCTTTAGTGATTTTATTGAAATTACAGTCATGGTTGCCTTGTCTCCACCATCACACTTCTAGAAACAGTCGCCCTGAAACAGCCTCCAACCTATGATAACTTCCACGCCAACCCTGCAAAGGAGGCACTGTGATTGTGAATGTTTATGTGTATAAACATGTGAGGAGCTATGAATAAAATGTAGTGAATCTAGAATGCTGTGTCTATAATGATTTGTTTGAAGTCTTCTATTTAAAATCTAGTTTAGGGAAGAAAAACATCATTCATACTTTAATTGAAAGCATTCAGGACTGAGGAATTTACTGAACTTGCCCTCAAATCTTATCTATAATTCAGTTATATTCCAAACAATTTAAGAAAAGTTATTTGTACTTATTGTTTTAGGGATATTTATGCCCTCTAGAGAAAAGAATCCAGTATTGTGATACCATCTTAGGCATTTTTCTGATGAGAGGGAATACCAGTAAAATTCCTTACTGTGTAGCGCTGGGGCAGGGCTTAGGTAGTTAAATTCTTTGCGTGGATTATAGACAGGATGGAATAAGCTTTAGGTTATGGAATTTGGAACAAAGAAGGGAACAAAGGCAGTATTTAGGACAAAGATGGATCTAGGAACCAAAGTAAAAGTCCTAAATGCTAACGCATTCTAAAGGGGCAATCTTGCCTATCAGGAAAGAAAGAGCTTCTTGGGCACAAGTCTGATTGGTTTTACCAGAAATACTTAACCTGGTTTTTAGTACAACCTATACAATATCTTTCTCTTTTAGTGAAAGCAGTTTAACAGGAGATCAATCACAGTATTTAATCACAGACATCTGCAAAGGTGAAGAAGAGTTTAGAGATAATGATCAGCATTTGCTTCTTGAATGTTTTGGAGGCATTTCTCATTGTGCACGTACATACAACTGGCTTCCTAACTAATCTGCAAACCCCTCAAAGAGAAAGCCAAACTACTAATTTGTCAATAAACAACGCAATGCCCTTTACTGTGTCTTACAAAACAGTCCTATAAGTAATTCAGAATACTGCAACAATGTTCTAGTTTGGCATTTAGATGAAAGTTAATCCTCTTTCTAAGAATTTTAACAGATACTCTACAATGAAATTAATTTGCTTATGTGTTGAAAAGTGTGTCTTGACTTTGGAGTAGATAGACCATGTTATTCTCATACTTATCATGCATGTTAGTTCAACCTTTATAAAATCATTTTTTTAATATATTTTATTGATTTTTTTACAGAGAGGAAGGGAGAGGGATAGAAAGTTAGAAACATCGATGAGAGAGAAACATCAATCAACTGCCTCCTGCACACCTCCAACTGGTACATGCCCTTGACCGAATCGAACCTGGGACCTCTCAGTCCACAGGCCGACACTTTATCCACTGAGCCAAACCGGTTAGGGCATATAAAATCATTTTAAATGGACAAAGAGAAGAATACTATTTACCCTGAAGGATTATTATGACTATTCAATAAGGTGAATTCTGATTAATAAACACGAATTAACACCTATTATGTGCTAGGTTCATTTGCCAGACACTAGGAATCAACTGAAGGGAACATTTTGTAAGATAGTTCACAATCCATAGCATAGAAATTTAGGCCCTCACATGGACTAAAGTATTTTAGGTCTCAGAAGGAATGAAGAGATCATCTTGATCGATATCTTCACTTCTCAGATGAGTAAACCAGGTCAAAGGAGGTTAAATCAATTGAACAAAATCACAACCAGGTGAGCATTAGTGTCAGAATTACAATCTAGGTCTCCTTGTCCCTAATCCTGTTTGTTCTGCTGTACCTTGGCACACTTGTCCTCTCCTTGGGGGTAGTGCATGGATGCATTGCTGGAAATAAAGACAGAACTTGGAAACAACATTTACTCTACACTTCCTGCACTATTCTCAATGGAATAGCATTTTATTACTGTCCACCACAACTTATTCATTTTACATTTAAAAAGTAATATACAGCCACTCTAACATTTTATCTATTTCTTTTGTCCTTGACTTAATAAAAATAAACATCTCTATGTTACTCATAAATATACCTTAAACAGTTTATTGATGTTTTCCATTATAAAAGATGCTACTTGGTCACTCTAGAAAAATTACAATTCAGAAAACTCAAAAATTAGAGGGAAATAAATAGCTTTAGTTTCACCAAATATAAATTCAATCAATATCTGTATTTTAGAATATTATTATATTACTAGAGGCCTGTTGCAGGAAGATTCCTGCAAGAATAGGGCTTCCTGCGGCTGGAGCAAAGCAGAGAAGGGAGCGAAACCCGCTGAGGCGGGCTTTGCTCCCGCTCCCAGCCACTCCAGCTGGGCTTGCCCTTTCCCTCCCAGCCGCTGGGTTTCCCCTCCCACATCCCGCCTCCCGCCTCCGCAGCCTTGGCTCCGTTCCTGTCTCCGCCACCTCTACTTAGCTCCCTTCTGTAGTGCTTCACTTCTATGTTGTCTTCAGTCTTCGCTCCCAGACGGTATATGCAAATTAACCGTCATCTTTGTGCTGATTAGCCAATGGGAGGCATAGCGAAGGTACAGTCAATTACCATGTTTGTCTATTATGAGATAGGACTAGGAGCCCAGTGCATGAATTCATGCACCTTTAAAGGAACTGTGGGCTATGAGGCTGCGGTGGGCACAGGGGTGGGTCTTAACAGGTACTCTACAATGAAATTAATTTGCTTATGTGTTGAAAAGCGTGTCTTGACTTTGGAGTAGATAGACCATGGTATTCTCATACTTATGCATGTTAGTTCAACCTTTATAAAATCATTTTTAAAAAAATATATTTTTTGCCGAAACCGGTTTGGCTCAGTGGATAGAGCGTCGGCCTGCGGACTGAAAGGTCCCGGGTTCGATTCCGGTCAGGGGCATGTACGTTGGTTGCGGGCACATCCCCAGTGGGAGATGTGCAGGAGGCAGCTGGTCGATGTTTCTCTCTCATCGATGTTTCTAACTCACTTTGGAGTAGATAGACCATGGTATTCTCATACTTATGCATGTTAGTTCAACCTTTATAAAATCATTTTTTAAAAAATATATTTTATTGATTTTTTATTGACCCACCCCTGTGCCCACCTTCCATGCCCCTGCTTGGCCCCTCTCTCCACGGCCCCCAGTCCCCTGTCTGCTGGCAGCCCTGCTCCTGCTGCTGCTGCTCCCAGGCACTGACGGCTCCGGTCCCACTCGCACCCGCTGATGTCACAGAAGGATTGGGTCCGGCACCAGCAGCGGGTGCGAGCGGGGCCGATGTTGTCAGTGGGTGTGAGCGGCAGCTCTGCTCCAATCGCCCCTCAGGAGCTGGGGGAGGTGGAGATGCGAGAGTCCACGGCTAGCGTGACTTTTGTGGGTTCAAAGACTTGGAGGGAGGGCTGACGCACAAATGATACACAAGATGGAATATTAATTTTATAATTACCGGGGGAACCAGACGACAGCCTAACCATGACGGTCAAGCTCTCTCCCTTGCTCCATTCCCAGCTGCTTTTATTAGCTAGAATACACAATTGCCTTTAGGAATGCAAACAGACATATCAATGGTAATATTTAGCAAACAGTAAGATTGTCAGGTCTTGGGGTAGTTTGCTTTAGGCCATTGAGTCAGCAGCAGGTAATAAAATGTAGATATTCACTCTGTGAATATCAAAAGGAGTCCTGGTCAGCCTTCTGCCAGACTCCTCACATTTATATCAATTGCTGTTGATCTTGGTGGCCAGCATGGAGAAGCCCTCAGGGGCAATCGGGGCTGGCAGCCACTGTTCACACCTGCTGACGGCACCAAGTGATCAGGACTGGCGCCGGGTGCCAGCAGTGGGTGTAAGCAGTGGCTCTGGTGGCAGCTGCGAGTGGGGCCAGAGCCGGCAGTGGGTGCAAGCGAGACCATTGCCAGTAGCGGGTGCGAGAGGTGGCTGCCGGCCCTGATCGCTCCTCAGGAGCAGGGGGAAGTGGAGAAGCCCTGAGGGCTGATCAGGACTGGCAGCCGTCACTCACACTCACTGATGGCGCCAAGCGATTGGGGCCAGCGCCAGGTGCTGGCAGCAGGTACAAGTGCCTGGCAGGACCGTGGCACACAGGAGTAAAGAATTTTCAGTAACCACCAGAGGCTGGCCCCTATGACAGCGACCGGTGCCCCGCCTTGGTCTGGTACCCCTGCTCACCTGCTTCACCATCCTGCCTGGTCAATGCCCACATGTTCCGCGTGTGCCTCCTGGTAGTCAGCACACGTCGTAGCAACCAGTTGTTCAGTTGTTCGGTTGTTCCACTGTTCGGTCTATTTGCATCTTAAGGTTTTATATATACATAGATTACTAGAGGCCCAATGTAGGAAATTCATGCAAGGGGCTTGGCCCTTGCAGCAGCCCCGGCTGCATTGCGGCCTCGCCCCCGCCCACTGGTTGTTCCAGAAGATCGTCTCGGAAGGTCGTTCCGGAAGGTCGTTCCACCATCCGGTTTGATTAGCATATTAGCTCTTTATTATATGGGATATTAATGATTGAAAAATTTTAAAATCTTGGCAGAAATATATTTTTCATTATAACATATTTAGGTGATTGTTTGAGATTTCTGGAGGGAATTATGGATTTGGATGGGTTGGTAGAATAAATCTATATTAGCAATATTTCTACTTCTCCTCAAAGCATATGGCAGAATTATACTTCTCCATCCCCTTAAAGTCAACCATGGCTTTAAGCAATGGGATTTGCATAGATATGCCCTGTTAGTTCCAGGTGGAAGCACTTTCAAGCCAGTGCACAATTTGCTCCATTGCCTTCCTCCTGCCATGGTGACCTTCAAAGTACCAGATGGTGGACTTTCCATCAGCTTTAGCCTTGTTCACAGCAGGTCAACAAAAATATAACATGAGTATATATTTGTTTTAAACCAGTGCGATCTGGGAGTTATTACTACAGCATAATCCTAAGCTATCCCATCTGACATTTGGCTTTAATTTTAATTTGGCATTCTACTCATCTCACATTGAAATGATTGCTGGTTAAAGGATGATATGACTTTGACATCTGCCATTCCATTAGTCACCAGAAGTCATGTGATTGTACCTTCACTCTGTTTGAATTCCATATATATACTTTCCAAAAACAAGAGTTCAGTGGAAGATGATAATCTCAGATAGAAGAGTGCTGGAGGCAAAGACCAACAAGTAGTTAACATATAAATGCGAGAAGTCCATCAGAAGGCTGATGGACTTTGATATTCAGCAAGGGCTGAAAATCAGCATTGTATTACCCTGCTGCTGGCTGAATGGCTGAAGGCAATCTCCCCTAACCTGATAATCCTTTATTATTTACCAAACCTTACCATTGATGTCTGTTTGCTTTCCTAAAGGGCAAATGTGTATTCTAGTAAATAAAAAGCTATGGGTCCGGAGATTCAGGGAGCCACTCCACTAGAGAGTAGGTCTCTGCCTGGTTCCCCCATGCCTTCTAAATTTATATTTCTTGTCTAGTATATCCATTTGTGTGCAGCCCCTTCTCCAGACCTTGAACCCTAGCCACAGATGGATGCGGCCGTCACAGAAGAGGACCATTTTTAAATCAAAGTGATAAAAATAACTGCTCTCTCTCCTTAAATCTGAAAACAAAACAAATTTTTTTTCTAGATATTTTTGTCCTTTTTTGAGAAATCTGTCTGGAAAAAATCTATTATAGGCCGTTATAGTAATTCCTATCTAAAGAAATCAAGAAATAGAATGCTTAGCACAATCTCTGGCACAGAAGAGATGTTAAATATACACTTATTCAGAAAGCTAATGAGTAAAGTGGAAGAGAAAGAAGAAAAGATAGGGAGAGGGAGAAGGAAGACGATGAGAAAGAGGGTAAAGAAAAACATTACACACACACACACACACACACACATATATATATATATATATATATATATATATATATATATATATAATATTGTTGCCATTGCATATATATTATTTATGTCAGGATAAAAAATTCTTAACCATCAAATATAATAATGATTCTAAAATACAGATAGTGGTTGAATACACACACACACACACACACACACACATACTTTCTTCTGGGATAATTAATTAGCATGAAGAGGGGTATATCCAGTTTGGCATTACCTTAATCAACAAAGAAGAGATGTTTCCAATACATTGTGCCTATAAAGTCATAAGACCCAGGAAGCAGGACAACTTGTCCTGAGGCCTGAATCTAATATAGAGTCTTTTCTTGCTCTGGACACCACTTAAAACTGCATGCCTTATGTGTTAACTTGTTTAAAGGGTTAGAGAAGCATGCTCAGATACGGTATAGGTTGCCTCCAAAATCCAAAGGTCTTTCCTTTGTGATGGCAGTTGTTAGGTACAATAACTTGTTTGTAATTTTAGAGAGGGGTATCTTAACATGCCTGGGAGTACTGGATCCATAGAAACTCACTGGTGTGCTAGACCTCTGAATTTTCTCAAAATTTGTCTTCCACCCTTTGGCATACATATGTGCTTCTAAGGCATCTAGGGTACTTGCTTATTCCTGCTCGCCAATTAGCATAATGTTATCAATGTGATGGACCAGTATGGTAATTTGTGAGATACTAAGATAAAATATTTCCTGGTGTATTCTAGTTCGACAGGAAACAGGAGAAATATGAAAATGATGGTATACTGGGGATCACTTTGGAAAGTATGATTGCCTAACCACTATGCTGTACAACCTGAAACTACTACAAAATAATATTAAATGTCAACTGTAATTGAAAAACATTTAAAAATAAACAAATACATAGTCAGAATTTAAAAGATAAAGAAGAAAGAAAGAAAATGATACTCTGTGCTTTCTGCCCTGTAAAGGTAAGCTGCTTTTGATTACCTTTGCTAATAGTAACTGAATAAAAGCATTTTCTAAGTCAGTATCTGCGTACCAGATGCCAGGCTGCAAATGACATAATCACCCAATTAAGCAAAAATCCACATTCATCCTCCAAGACCTCAATGGCTTTTGCCACCACCTAGAAAAGTTAAACAGGACAGTGAAGTCATCAGTAGGTTTTTTACGCAGGAGAGTGTGGTGTCCTCAGAACAGGGGGTGGCAATGCTCCTGCTGTTTAACAGGGTACTTGGGATTCCAAGTACTCAGCACCACCTCTTCTGCTGAAATGTCCTTACCACACATCTTAGCTTCCCACTCCCTTCTTATCCATGTCTTCACTTAGCACGAAAGACTCAGTGGTGTTGTGCATGTAACTGACACGGCAACTCTGCAACCTTTGTAACGAGGCTCGGTGTTTAACTCTCAGTCACATCTGCCCTGTGCCTATAGGAAGGGATTCTTTTAAAAATGTGATAGATGTTTTCTGATTATCCACCCACGACCCGAGTTGGGCATTCAATGTTTAATATTTGCCATTTTTTCTGTATGTGTTCTCCAGGATTAGGAGACATGGCCATCCCAAACCACACAATCTTTGTACCACCATCATCGCCATCGCCACTGAGTGCCACGGCCACTTGATCTGCCCGTGCCTTGCTTTTAATCTTTCCATCCCATGCCTTGAGTAACCTGTGTCCCAAAATTCTCCCTAGCGAAAAGGTTATCCATTTGTTTTGTTTCCTGATGCCATCCCCCTCCTTTAATTCAGTCCAGGGCCTGGCAAGAAAGAGGTAGGACCTTCAAAAGGGGTATTAGAGAAAGCTTAATGAAATTACTTTTTACAGAGGTGTGATATGATATAGGGAAACTACAAGAGATGGTGGGGTACCAGGAGGCTAGCAACAGCAGGAAGTCAGCATCGCTAAACTGGGAAGGGCCAGGAGAGGGATTGCTGAAACCCCTGAGAGCTGTAGTGAGAGTTGTAGCCCACTGAGAGAGGGCTTTCCAGAAGGAACTGTGATCTTTGGAATAAAAACACACAGCCTGTCTCCCAGCAAGGAGGCAATCAGGGGAATAAATCCATCAGCCTTTCTCTGTCCTCCATTTTCCAGTCTCCTGCCAGTGCTTCCCACTGGCCAAGCCCAGCTGGCAACCTACTTAATGCTGTTGATAAAGTCAGGATCTCAGGGCACAGAGTCAAGTGTGAAAAGATGGCAAGTGGATCTGACTCTGTCCTCCAGTCAACTCCCCCCCCCACCACCTTTTCCCCATTTGCATCCACTACAATTCTTTTTTTTTCCAATGAAAAACTAATTTCCCTAAAATATGGAACACACACAAAAATTTCCATTAGCATCCTTGAGTGATATCATTTCCATCATAGTTTTACCTGAAGCCTAAGACATAAACTACCACTAGTGCTCTTCATATAAGACTGTAAGATCTAACAAAAAGAAGAAAGAGAAATAATAAACTAACCTAAAACATTGCTGCTATTGTTTAAAATGGAGAGTATCTAGCACAATAGTATATTGCTCTGGCTCCTTAGCATCCATGTGACTCATAATTGCTGTGCTCTGACTGTGAGGCAATGGTTGCTCCCTGGAGGAAAATGGTTATCAGGTGGAGATGAGGCCAAGAAAGAATTATACACCAGGACAGCAGGGGCAGAGGACAAACCTGAAGACTCTGAACTGGCTTGCCTTCAAGATCGAGATCCAGTTTCAGAGACATCAGTCCTGATCAGCATGACCTAGCCCATTTTTAGAGGAAAGTAGGATCTAGACCCAGAGAAGGGACCTACTAAAAAGTAGGGTGAGGAGGTGGTTAGAACTCCAACCTGTTAGGCTGGTGTTCAGGGCTGGGTGCTAATTCTATCTTGTAACATTACAGAAGTTTGAGAAGACTCGCCTCTGCCAGCACTGATTAAACAGGGTGCCAGTGCTCATGTGGCACCCTGTTTAATAAACAAATATTGAGTATTTTTATGTGGTAAGTATTGTCCTGAAAACTGGAGATACAATGTTAAAAAAAGAAAAATAAACCATTGTCTTTATGGATCTTAGGTAGAAGTGAGAAAGGCAGAGTTCAGATAAATTCATTCAAATGCTGAGTTAATCATTAGAGTAAAGCATGCTGTGGAGAACTGTGGGTGCTATCATAACACAACAGGGGCCTATCTAACAGAGAGTCACAGACTTCTCAGGAGACAAATTTATCTCAGGATCACTAGCTGATAGACATGAGAGCAACAAACCACTTCTATTGTGGTGAAAAAGCTGCCAGTCACTATCCTACCAGCTGTGCTCTGCTGAGTTCCAGCCTGCACAGGAGCCAGGCAGAGTTGGCCCTGGAAGAGTCTATCAGCGGTTCTCAACCTGTGGGTCTCGACCCCTTTGGCTGTCGAACGACCCTTTCACAGGGGTCACCTAAGACCATCCTGCATATCAGATATTTACATTATGATTCATAACATTAGCAACATTACAGTTATGAAGTAGCAACGAAAATAATTTTATGGTTGGGTCACAACATGAGGAACTGTATTTAAAGGGCCAGAAGGTTGAGAACCACTGGACTCTAGATGAAACAGAACTGCTGCTGTAGGTGTACATGGTTATGTTTGGTGGCTCTAATTCCACTTGCTCTGTGAGTCTAAGATCTCTCTCTCTCTCTCTCTCTCTCTCTCACACACACACACACACACACACACACACACACACATACAAACACACCACATGCCTGCGGGCAGGGGAGAGAGAAAGAACATTTTGTCTTTGTCTCCATGTTATTTCCTTGTTTGCTCCAATGTTGGTTTTTTAAATCAGAAAACCAATCCCAGTGGCCATTAAAAGTGAATTCAGTACTTGAGGCAAATGCTAAACTCTCTCACATTATTCCTGCCTGTCCTTTCTTTTTCTTCTTGGTTCCTTGAGTCTGCTCAACTTTAGACTCTTTCTGTGTTGTGGTTATAAGCTCAAACTCTGAGGTCATAGAGACCCAGGTTCCAATTCTGGCTCCCCAGTTACCAGCTGTGGGACTTGGGGCTAGTTCCTTAATGTCCCTTAGCATCAGCTTTCCCAGTTATAAAAGGAGAATAGTGACAGTACCCACCTCTCAGGGCTAGTGTGAGAATAGAAGGAAATATGCTACTACACATGGAAGCTATAGTTATTATATTGTTTTTCCATTTTCACCCTGGGACCTGACAGCAAAATCTCACTACTGAATTTGAATACTCATCCTCTATTAAGACACAGACTGCAGTTCCTCTCAGATGCTTCTCACTCAGGGTGGCTTCACTTAAACACCCCATTCAACCTCATTCTCTAGATCAGGGGTCCTCAAACTATGCCCCACGGGCCACATGCAAATACAAATATTGTATTTGTTCCTGTTTTGTTTTTTTACTTTAAAATAAGATATGTGCAGTGTGCATAGGAATTTGTTCATAGTTTTTTTTTAAACTATAGTCCGGCCCTCCAACGGTCTGAGGGACAGTGAACTGGCCCCCTGTTTAAAAAGTTTGAGGACCCCTGCTCTAGATCACCGGAAGGGGGTTAGTCAGGCAGTCAACGCCACCTGGGAGTATCAGGCCGCTCCTTTTCAGCACCCTTCCTCTCTCTCTTTTTTCATTCCATAACCTTTCTAATGTGGATAGATTTTTTTCATATTTATGAAACAATTTTAAGTAAACTCTTCTTAATTTTAAAAACACATGAATATAATGTCACACATTTCTCTCTCTGAAAAAAGAAAACAACCCACTCCAAAACTAACAAACCAAAGTGGCATTAAGTTGCTTTGTACTGATGCTAATGATTTTGTTTTTTTAGGGTCTATGGGCCGGGGTGGGAACGAAATGCTCCCCAACCTTGATGAGATGATATCTTGAGGTTCCTTTAGAGATACAAAAAGCAAGCTAATGACAAAATAATGAGTTCTAGCCTACACGATGTGGAAGCTATGTGCCCAGGCTTTGTTGATAGGTCTGAGTTTGTCAGTATTTCAAGAAAAAAGACAAGAGTTGTCCATATTTCTTTTTATTTAAATCTTTTTAAGGATTTATTTATTTATGCTAGTTTCTCTATTAATTTCTGGATTCAACAATAAGGCTATTGCTTAGCCATGCATCTTTTTTTGTGTGCGACACTGAATGCATTTTATTATAACATTTTCCTCAACTTTTTATTTTGAAACAATCTAGGTTTACAGATAAGTTACAAAGATATTACAGAACTCTTACATATCTTACACTCAGCTTCCCCTGTTATTACATTATCTATTACATTTATCAAACCTAAAAAAATGACATTGCTACAGCATTATTAACTAAACTACAGACTTTATTTGAATTTCACCCATTTTCCCACTTAAGGATTTAGTAAGATACCACATTCAGTTTTCCCTTGTTTTTCTTTTTCTTTTTTTAAAATATATTTTTATTGATTTCAGAGAGGAAGGAAGAGGGAGAGAGAAATAGAAACATCCATGATGAGAGAAAATCATGGATCGGCTGCCTCCTGCAAGTCCCCCACTGGGGATTGAGCCCACAACCTGGGCATGTGCCCTCGACTGGAATTGAACCTGGGACCTTTCAGTTTGCAGGCCGATGCTCTATCCACTGAGCCAAACAGGCTAGGGCTCCCTTGTTTTTCATTAACTTGACACTTTTGAAGAGCACTGTCGGATATTTCATAGAATGTTTGGGACCAGAACTTGTCTGATGTTTTCTCGTGTTTAGACTCGGGGTATGGATTTTTTTTTAGAAAACCATAGAGATGAAGTGCCCTTCTCATTGCATCATGTCAGGGAAACATGAGGTCAGCATGTACTAGTCAGCTTATTACTAGGGGTGGTGACCTTGACTCCTTGGTTAAGGTGATGTCTGCCAGCTTTCTCAACTGTAAAATTAGTATTTTTACTCCTTTTATACTTTATTCACTAGAAGCAGTTATTAAGTCCAGTTAATAACACTCAAGGGCTGGGAAAATAAATTATATCTCTTGGAGGGAGAAGTATCAAAGAATTTGTGGACATTTTTTAAAAACCACAAAAGCATTTAACAAATATTTTGGGAGAGATCATTTGAGGTTATGCTTCTATTCTGTTTCTCTTTAAAGTTTCACTCACTAATCTTATCACTCGTCCTTGAATCTTGTCCACAATAATTATTACTATGGAGTTCAAGTGCTGGTTTTTCTATTGCCCTCATTCTGTCTACATTTATTATTTGAAGTTTTGGAATTTTTCTGTAAGGAAGAGTTTTCCCTTCTCTACCTTTTATTTACTCAATCATTTATTTGTATCAGTATGCACTACTAGATACTTATTTTATTCTTTGGGTTATAATCAAATGTTATTGTCATTAATTTTGTTGCTCAAGTTGTCCCAAGTTTGGCCAATAAGAGCTCTTTTTATTCTGTATCATCTCTCTGCCTGCCTAGCTCTCTGTCTATCTGAGTTCATGCTGATATCTTTGACTCCTCCAACTCCACACCGTTCATTCTAGCCTTCCCTCCTTTGCTTGCTTGTTATCTTACTTCCTCTGGCAATGAGAAACATCACTTCTGTTATCTACAATTTATGCACTTATTTGTTCAACCCCAGTGTACCCAGAAAGCAGTATCAGACTTGCTGACCTGTATTCTTGTGGGAAACAATTACCAGGTAGAGTGCAGTGCTTTTGTCGGTTCTTTCTGTCTTTGGCATTACAGGTTACAGTAGAGCACCGCTTTCCCCGATTACCTAGGTCAGCTCTTCCCCCTCCCGTGCAATTTTGTTAGACATTTTTCATACAGTTAGAGGCATTTGTCATACTCAGTCTGCATTTCAACTTGGGATTCCCTGACGTCCTGATTTTTTTTTTTAAGTTGCTTGCAGTAAAGTTTGCTCTTTGTAGTCTACAATCTAGTGGGTTTTACTAAATGCATGGAGTCAAGTGTTCACCACCACAGCCCCTTTGGAGTGAATTCCTTCCCCTGCTCTAACACATATGGTAACATTTTCAATAATATTTCTAAGGACTAAGTGATATTAGGAATCAACCTGTCCAAACCTTTTCTGTTTCAAAATTTTTGGTATTTAAAAAATGTATAAAAGTAATACATGTACATTTTTATTTAATGGTAGAAAAGGTATAAAACAAAAAACAGTTCTCTCTCAGTCATTTGTATGTGTCAATATGTCAGAGTTTGTCTCCTTCGGTGATTCTTTTGATCTCCAATTGGCATGTCCTTGTCTGCCCCAGGGTCAGACCTTTAAATCTGGACGTCTCTCCCAGCAGCTAATGGTTCCAAGTCCTGTTCTCGGAAGTAACTAGTATTGACCCTTTCATTTCACATATAAGAAAGCTGAGAATCAGATATTAAGGTCAACCAGTTATTTATGACAAAACTTGAGGTGAAATTCAGACTCAAGACTCCCAGCCCATTGTTCTTTCTGCTTCCTGGTGTTTTGTTCAAAGGCACGTATTCAGATCAATCTGCAGCCCAAATATGGGTGAGTGTGAAATGGAAAACTTGTAAAACACCCACGAGGTGGTACGCAAGCCGGTTGCTTTGACTGCAGCTGCTATAGCTGTAGATCAAGAGGAATTTGTGTGTTAAGAGAGGGTCTCAATCCACATGGTTTTTATTTCTGCCCCCCTCTGGCTGTAGCAGGGGGTTAGTAGGGATTTGTAGAGAAGCTCAGACACAAGGCATCAGTAAAGGTCTTCTTATGGAAGTCCCTGTTTTGCAAAGATTTAAGGAGTAGCAATTAGAAGCACAACATTCTACACCAATCAAAGAATCATTGATAAAATTTGTGCCCTTGAAACTGAAGTTTGAGGAACAGAAAAAGCAAAAGCAACTCTAGAATTTGTATACTAGTCATGAGGCGACCCCACGACTGGACCAGTGTGGCACTCTGAAGCCAGAAAGGTGGAGAAAGAACCCACAGTGGCAGCCTGATGGAAGACAGAGCTGCCAAAGGACCAGAGCAAGACAGCACCTCCCACCTCCTGGCGGAAACTTCGCCAGCATCTCGACTAGCTGCTGCAGCTCTAAAACTAAACCATGACTATAGCTGTGAGTACTTGAAATATGGCACAGATATTTAAACTCACATTATTTCCATGGTGGAGTTTAGTTTTTCTAATTAATCCTTTTATCACTTGAATAAAATGAACTCCATATACTGTTAAAGATAAATGCCTGAAGTGGGTGGAACTTGCTAACGTGTGTAGTCGCAGCCCCAGTGGGTGCCCAGCATGGGCAGGCTGGGACAACATGCCCAGCACAAAATGTTGCCCAAACAGGCCCCAATTCTAGGAAGATGTGCCACTCTGTACAGGTATGGAAACAAAACCCCGAGCAGCAACATTTAGAAGTCCTTCCAGGAAGTGTAGCAATATATTCATCTTTCTGGATTACAAACTGGTTTATGTTTTGAAATTGTACATCTCACAGGCATTTTAAATATTCTAAAGGTTGTTTGGAGAAAGGTTAAGATAAATAATTTCCCTGCCATGTTTTTAGATATCTTAGGTCCTCTTAAAGTAAATGATTTCCCTTTCATATTTTTAGATACGCTGGCTCTTTCACAATGGTATTAACACTGGAACAAATGTTTAAATGGGTGCAACTTCTCTTTCAACCTGAATTTACCTTAGAAAATCTCCCTTAAAAATAATTAGCTTGGCCCTGGCTGGTTTGGCTCAGTGGATAGAGCATCGGCCTGCGGACTGAAGGGTCCTGGGTTCGATTCCGGCCAAGGGCATGTACCTTGCCTGTGGGCACATCCCCGGTTGGGGGTGTGCAGGAGGCGGCTGATCGATGTTTCTCTCTCATCGATATTTCTAACGCTCTGTCCCTCTTCCTTCCTCTCTGTAAAAAATCAATAAAATATATTTTAAAAAAATAATTAGCTTGTTTGTTTATTTATTCATTCAATCATTTAGTTGGATTTATAACTTTCATTCCCTAAAAGGCACAGATTTTAAGTGTTCAGTCTGATGACTTTTAACATTAGTAAATACCCATGAAACCATCACCCAAACAAAATATAGAACATTTTCATCACCCCCAAAAGTTCCCTCATGCTATCTTCCAGCCAATTTTACCCCACTTTAAAATGCAATCACTTCCTGACTTCTATCATAAATTTTTTTGCCTGTTCTTGTACTTCATTTAATCAAGGATGTTTGTGTGTGTGTGCATGTGTGTGTATGCATACACATATCTTTCACTGTTTCTGATATTCATCCATATTGCTGTACTTATCAATAGTTCTTCCTTTTTATTGCTGAATAGTATTTCATCGTAGGGATATACCACAACCTGTTTACTCAATCTCTTGTTGATGGATACTGGGGTATCCAGTTTTAGGCTGTTATGAATAAGGTTGCTATGGATATTCCTGAATTAATCTTTAATTTTTCTCTTCTTAAAAAAACTTATTATTTGAATAAATTTCAAACTTACAGAAAGTTACAAAAATTAAAATAGCACAAAACACTCATACTCTTTATCCAGATTTATCTATTATAAAACCTTTGCTTTATCATTTGTGCGTCTGTGCTTTCTCTTTTTGTATATGTATATGTGTGTGTTTTCCCCTGAACCATTTGAAGGCCTTTTACTCAAAAATTATGGCCCTTTACTCATTAAAGTTCAGTGTATATTTCTTAGAATATGGATATGGCCTAATATAACCACAGTATGTTTATCAATTTCAGTAATATAACATCAATATAATACTCTAATCTACCAATCATATTCCAATTTTGTCAGTTGTTAACCCAATAATGTCCTAACAAAGTCTCTTACTCTCTCCTCCCTCAATACAAAATCCAGTTTGGGATTAACTATTGCTTTTAATTGTCACCTCTCTTTAGCCTCCTTTAATCTAGAGTATTTCTAAAGCCTTTCTTTGTCTTTATGACATTGACTTTTTTGATAAACACAGTACCTGCCCTTTTTAAATGTTCCTTATATAGGTTCTGAGTTTCTTCATGATTAGATTCACATTATGCCTTCTAGACCAGAATACTGCATAAGAGATATATCTTTTTTAGAGGAGCTCATTTACAGAGATGAGATGTTGATCTATCTCACATTGATGATACTAATTTGGACTGCCCAGGCAAGATGTTTTTCATTTTGTTCTCTGTAAAATTACTATTTTCTGTTGTAACTAATGGTTGGTCTATGGGGAGATAATTTAGTATTATGAAAATATCCTATTTCTTACCAAAATTTCCTCCTAGATTTAACATCCATTGGTAATTCTTGTCTGACTCAATCCTTACTATGACTGTTGCAAAATGATAATTTTCCACTTGTGTATTCCTACAAATTTACCAGTTGGCCCTTAGCATTCCACTGTATCAAGGGCTCTGTCTTCTGCATTATTTATTTATTATAGGTATTGTTAGTAATTTCTATTTCTTCAATTACTGTACTTATTTTAGTGCATAAATTATCCCAGATTTGGGCAAAAAGAGTCTCTTCTAGATGGCTCTTGTGTTCATGTGACACATGCTCATAATTTTTAAAATCATCTCCTTATTTTCTGGAATAACTAGATGTTCTAGGCTCATCTTATACTTAACCTGCTCCATCCATGGAATTAGATGTTATTTTGAGGAGCCCTGGTTTGTCAGTGAAGAATGGTATTAAAGATCAAGATCTAGGTACCAAAGTATCTGCTTCTTGGCCCTTTCAGTGGACAAAATTAAGAAATATATTATACAGATATACAAATATACACCTGTGTAGGGGTTCAGAATGAATGACCCCAAGATGTGCCTCTGTGGTATGTGGATTATTTTTGAGCTAAAGGCAACTATGGGCTCAAGAGAAACTTCTGTCCACCCCCTCCCTCAACTACCTAGAATTTAAATTAGGGGCATTGCCCATAAGAGATGATCAGAGATAAACTTTTTAACCTATCTCTATGGCAGGGAAAACCACTAATTACTAAACACCTATCTTCTTATTGTCCTGGAAATGACCTTCCTCCCCACTAAAGACCCAAAGCGCTTTACCTCATCCTTAGTTCAAAATGTCATACAACCTCATTTTTCTTTCTATCTCTGAACCTCTCATGTACTGTATGTATAGGATTTCTGACTTTCTTATTCATACGTACATATATACATACATACATACATATTTAAATTTGGTAATTTTCTCTTGTTAATCTGTCCCATGCAGATTTAATTATTAGACCAGGCAAAAGAACCTGGAAGATAGAGGAAAGTTTATTCCTCGCCATTATCTGCAAATACATAAACATATGTACTTATACACATGAACTTTATATATGCATACACACACTATCTACATGTTTTAGATTTTATAAATTCACACCTGAGAACTCCAATTCCAATCCATCCCCTCGGGTTCCTTTTTTGTCTTCTTCCATTACATATTTCTATGTCTCTTCTACCTTCCTGAGGTCTGTAGTTACCAACAACATCAATACATTTGCTCAATCCTATAATATATTCTAAAATAGCTTCAGAATCACTTTGCCCATAATACTACAATAAAGACATTTGTAACATGAGCTCAGCATTAATTTGTAATTTGTTCTTATCCTTCACCTTGCCAAGAGTAGTCAAATATTTGTTCATTATTTACTTGGCTTCCTTCCATCTTTCCTTCCTTCCTTAGCTCGTTTCTTAGTGTTGTGCCCTCTTCTCCCCCAACCCTCCTGTCTAGTTTGGGTTATGGTTTCATCTGAAATACAATTATGTTCATTTGTTTTGTTTTCCTTTCAGGTTTTCATTTCCCCCTCATTCTTAGTGGTTGAATTTAATTTCAAAATATGTAAGACATAAATATGCTTCAAGAGTCAGAATTACGCAATATATATATATATATATATATATATATATATATATATGTGTGTGTGTGTGTGTGTGTGTGTGTGTGTATATAATATATATATATATTCTCAGAGAAGTGATATTCCCTTTACATTCCTTCCATCTGGTTTCCTGCCACCCCCATATACCACCAATTCATTGTTATCTGTTTTCTCCTTTAGTGTTTATTTTACAATGATAAGAAAATATGTATATATATATCCTTGTTTTCCTTTCTTTTGTACTTAAAAGGTAGCATTCTATATAAACTTGTCTGCTTTTTGTAACTTAATGATTCCTTCTGAAATTATTTCATTTCAGTTCATAGAGATCTCTATTATTTTTTACAGCTGCATAGAACTCAATCTGCACCTTTACCAAAGGTTTTACAATCATGTCCTATGTTTGATTAGATTCCATTATTTTGTAATTTCAAATAATGCTGCAGGAAATAACCTTAAATAAAATTGCTTAATGGAACTCATTATTTATCTATGGTGTCATTTAAAATTTAATTTAATTTAATTTAATTTTTAAAAATATATTTTATTGATTTTTTACAGAGAGGAAGGGAGAGGGATAGAGAGTTAGAAACATCGATGAGAGAGTAACACCGAACAGCTGCCTCCTGCACACCCCCCACTGGGGATGTGCCCACAACCAAGGCACATGCCCCCAACCAGAATCAAACCTGGGACCCTTGAGTCCGCAGGCCGACACTCTATCCACTGAGCCAAAGCAGTCAAGGGCTAAAATTTAATTTTAAATAACCCTGTTTTGATTATTAAAGCCTAAATGTAATAACTTTAAATAGAAATATCTAAATCCAGTGGGTACCAACACTGATTACATTACTATTCTGAATGGGTCTATCTTAATGTAACTCTATTATAGAGGAAAGAAGTGGGAAAGTCTAGAAACAGGTGATGGAATAGGAGAGGTAATACTGATTCCCCCACTAATTAGTAACAAAACATTGGCCAAGTCGCTTCACCTCCGGAACTCACCTCTCCCTATGATCTGTCTTCATCTGCAAATAAGGCCATTGGTCTAGATGTCAAGGTCCATTGCAGCCCTGAAATCTTCCTCTTTTGTTTGTCTCTATAGCTTCCCTCTCATAGCTATCATTGTTACTTAAATAATCATCTTCTGGCATCTGTTTCACAGAAAAGGAATGAAGTAGATGTGAGACTAGATACCAAGGTATAAATAAATAAACTAAGTCAGTTGAATACCTAAAGGTTGGTAGTAATTTTCTTTTTAATCAGTGCTAGTTTTCTCTCACATCGATGTCTCTCTCTTTCTCCCTTTCCCTTCCTCCATTGAGTGCCTGCTATGTGCTAGCATGGTACAGGGCCTGAGGATATAGCTACTGTAAAGAAACAAGTGTGCATATACATTTTTAATTAGTATGATCTGCTTCATTAGTCTGGGGCCGTGGTCGGCAAACTGCGGCTTGCGAGCCACATGCGGCTCTTTGGCCCCTTGAGTGTGGCTCTTCCTAAGCCTTAGGAGTACCCTAATTAAGTTAATAACAATGTACCTACCTATATAGTTTAAGTTTAAAAAAATTTGGCTCTCAAAAGAAATTTCAATCGTTGTACTGTTGATATTTGGCTCTGCTGACTAATGAGTTTGCCGACCACTGGTCTGGGGTAAAAGTCACATAACATTTCATATTATTTATTTTTCCCAATGAATTGCCCAATTAATTCCCTTATTAGGAAATCCAGTATTTTGTTCTTGGTATTGCCTCTTTCACCTACTTCATCAAAACCAATAGGAGCTAACTCAGCCCAAAGTGGTTATTAGACTTGTTTGCAGATAAGAGAGGGAATTAAGGTTTCTGAGTAGTTTAGTGACTGGAGTTTTGGCTAATAAAAATCTTTGGCTGCTAGCTGGTGTTGCCATTGCAAGTTGGCTCTGTCAGTCCCAAGGACCCTTGTTCCACCGCCCAATGCACCAGGTGCACAGGTTGTAGACTGGCTGAAGCACAGACTCCCAAAGCTTCTCTATGCTGGGACATTGTCCCCCCAAAACAGGGGTAGTTCCTAGGTGACTGAATTGGGATGGCTTTCATAACTTAGCTCTACCTGTGGCCATGAGGCTCTGCTGTTGAACTAGTTCATTAGCCCAGATTTCTATTCCTCCTGAAGACTTTCTCTTTAGGATCCTGTGCTAGTGAGACAGGACTATCTCAGTCATCAGAGCGGTTCTAATAATGGTCAACCTGGACAAGAAAGAGGTTGAGATCGAAATCTCTTTCCTCTCAGAGGCTCTACTGGGCAAACTTTCCCTGTATGGGTTTGGGCTAATAGGAATTGTCTTGTCAGGATGTCTTATTATATACTCTCCCTGATGCAATGGGTACCTATCTCTTCTGCCATTTGTATCAGTAAGAGGAGCTTCTCAAGTGACTCCTTTCTAAGCAAAGATGATATGTTCCTGGTGACTTACGTGTTTACTTTGTCAGAGCAATGACATGCCTCTCCAGACACCCCATTATACAGTAATAGAATCATATATGAAACAGAAGTAGTACAAAGGAGGAAGTGGTTAACTTGCCAGGAGGTGGGGGGTAGGTAGAAATGGTCAGAAAACACAGTTTGGAGTAGGAGACCATCAGTGCCTCCTATTAAAGGATGAGCTGAGTTGGGAGTGGGGATGGTAGGGCAGGAAGAGATTGCTATTTCAGGTAGAAGGAACAGCATAGTTAAGGGAAGACAACAGAGGGGAATAGCAGTGTGCTTTTGTCTCCTGGGGCAGAGGTAGAAAACATCTATTGGAGGGGAGGAGTGCCAAGACAGGATTCACGGAGGTAGGCAGAGCTTCTATCATAACTGCCTTTGTGTAAGATGCTAAACATCCTGGAGTTGGTATTGGTGATGAGGAACTAGTGAGGAATGTATTCATTTGCATATGATTACCTTCTTTGGTAAGCACACACGACTTCTCTGCTCCTGTCCTCAGGTAAATATTATCCTCCTCTCAGGCACCCCACCAGGAAATCTCAGAGTCCATTTAAAATTTTTCTTCCAACTAAATAACAATCTCACCCGCCCCATCTAATTTGAACCCAAAGTCCTTTCTTCTTGTTTGCTCTGTGTTGCCCTGACTCACATGATCACAGCCTCTTACCTAGATTATTTCAAGAGTGTTCAAACTGTTCTCTCTGCTGGATGTTTCCTCCTTCCATCCATCCTACACACTGCCACTAACATGGCCTTCCCTAAATAGAAGCTGAGGTTACTACTCAACCCTGAACTTGAATTAAACATTGAATAATTAACTCCATTAAATATTGACCTCCATTAAACATTTCAACTGTTTGTCCTACTTCACACCCTTCCTTGAACCCCCATCCATACCACTTCTTTGCTCTCATTATATCTAAAGCCCCTTTCTTCTATCTATTTTTCAAGGTGTGGCCCAGATCACATCAACTGCATAAAAAATTACCCCAAAATGTAATGGCTTAAAACAAGCATGTCAAACTCACAGCCCAAGGGCCATATGTGGCCCATAACGAATATTTTTGTGGCCCAGCCAATATAACAGTACATAAGAAACGTTTTAATAAAAATTTTGTAACTTAATTTTTACAATATCCTGTTATACATAATCCTATCTAATAATAGACAAACATGGTAATTGACTGTACCTTCGCTATGCCTCCCATTGGCTAATCAGTGCGATATGCAAATTAACCACCAACAAAGATGGCGGCTAATTTGCATACTGCAGGCAGGGTGGGACAGCGCCATCCCGCCTGCCCTGCCGCCATCCGGGCCTGCTACCTGTGACCCGGGGTGGTGGGCGTCCGTGTGCGACCTGACCTGGGGCGGCCAGGCGGTGCAGCAGCGATCGGCCAGCCCGCCTGGCCTCATCCGGGCATCCCCTGTGCAATCTGCCGGCCCGCCCGGGCTTCCCGTGTGCGACCCAACCTGGGGCGGCGCCCCAACCCCCGGATTGGCCCTGCCGTGTGCACGAACCGGGGAGGCAGGGCAGGCACCGAGGGATCGGGCCTGCCATCTGCCACCCGGGGAGCAGGCCTAAGCCAGCAGGTGGTTATCTCACGAGGGGTCCCCAGACTGTGAGAGGGCACAAGTGGGGCTGAGGGACACCCCCCTCCCCCCCCTCCCCCACCAATGCACAAATTTTTGTGCACCGGGCCTCTAGTTATTAATAACGAACTACAATGTTTGCTAATGACTGATTACTATAATCGTGTTACATTCATTTCCCTTACTTGCCTTACACGCAGGCGCACCATTTCTCTCCACTAATACTAGCAACAAATATTTTAGCAGCCGATTGCCACGTCATTAGTCTTGGACTGACTTGTTTGATGTGTACAACAGGAAATATTTCACTTTCAGAGAACAAGAAAAATAGGTTTATTTGCATTACGCTTATTACTTTGTGCAGTTATTCAGTGTCTGGTAAGTTAATGCTCAAGAAAAAATATTAATTTTTATTAAAATGTTCTATTATTTTATGTTAACGATTACTCATTGATTTCAGCCCTTTGTATTCAGCATGTCTCTATCGAAATAAACCTATGTTTCTATGAAAATTGAACCTTTTGTTTTCTTGCAGCCCATATAAACTTAGACCTTGTTTATTTGGCCCGTGTTAGCCTTTGAGTTTGACGTGCTTGACTTAAAACAATGATAAATATTTATTATCTTGCACAGTTTCTGTGAGTCAGGAATTTAGGAGCATCTTAGCTGGGCCAGCTGGCTCAGGGCTACTCCTGAGGCAGCAGTGAGGCTTGACTGGGGACGGAAGACCTGCTTCCAAGGCTGGCAGGCAGGTGCTGTCTCTTAGTGGGAGGGGAAGAGTCCTCAATTCTTCTCCAGGCTGTTTGAGTGTTCTCTGTGGCAGCTGGCTTCCCCAAGAGAGTAAGGAAGCCAAAAGACCAAGGTGGAAGCCACAAGGCCTTTTATGATCTGGTCTCAGAAGACACATATTACGCTTTTGGTCACACAGACCAGCTCTGATGTGAGGGAGATTACACATGGGCATTCATGCCAGGAAGCGAGGATTACTGAGGACAGTGTTGGAGGCTGGCTAACACCACATCTCTTAAGAGGTTTTCTAGATTCCCTAACTCCATATGACCTCCTCCCTATTCTCAATAGGTCAAACTCTCTAAAAGTCAGAGCTCCTGGAGTTCTACTGATAAAATAATATTTTTTCTTAATTATTCAGTATTATAAACTGTGAGCCAGAAAAATTGCTTTGGTTAATTATCAAAGGACGATGCTGAGAAACCTTGTTCTCTAAAATCATAGCTTATCCGAACTTGCTTGTTTGGAACTCATATTAGGGAGAACAGAGTGTTCCTTTCTTGCCTGGCGGATGTCAACTATTCAAATCACTTTCACTTAGAGAAGCAGCCTCAATTTAGAGCCGCGGTTCTCAACCTGTGGGTCGCAACCCCTTTGGGGGTCGAACGACCCTTTCACAAGGGTCGCCTAAGACCATTGGAAAACACATATATCATTACATATTGTTTTTGTGATTAATCACTATGCTTTAATTATGTTCAATTTGTAACAATGAAATTGGGGGTCACCACAACATGAGGAACTGTATTAAAGGGTCGCGGCATTAGGAAGGTTGAGGACCACTGATTTAGAGTGTGTGCATAGGTTCAGATAAGGACTCTGGGACACAATATTCTACATTAATCTTAAATTTTTCCCCCCCCCAAGGAAATAGACCCCAGAGTCTGCTTGTCAACTGAGGTCTGATATTAACCCATTTACATACTGATCTGAGTCTCTTAAGTACTGTTTCACTTAGATCCTACTTAAACTCTCCTCTTCCCCTAATACTATAATGACCCCCATTTCTTCCCTTTTTGGAGACATGCCCACAGTTCTTCTGCTGTGTGGTGTTCTTTGCTGCAAGTTAATACACCTAACTTGGTTAGGTTACAGGTTTGGCTCTGGAGATCTTTATCTGATGGGCTTTATGAACAGCTATAATTTATGAGCTCATATTATCTAATTTCATTTTTTTTTTAAGAATCACCCATGCTTCTTGATCAAGGGTACCTTTTAGAATATCTTGCCCAGTGAATCCTTATCTTTCCTCTGAACTACAGTCTACTTCCTCAATATATCCTTCCTCTGAAATATAGTCTATTTCCTATACAGACTACATTTAAAAAAAATGTTCTTATTGATTTCCGAGAGAAGAAGAAAGAGGGAGAGAGTGAAAGAAAAATCAAAGATGAGAGAGAATCATTGATCTGCTGTTTCCTGTATAGGGGATCAAACCAGCAATGCAGGCATGTGCCCTGACCAGGAATGGAATGATGACCTGTTACATGGGTTGATGTTCAACTACTGAGCCACACAGGCTGGGCCAGACATTTTGAACTAAACTTGCATGCTTTTCCTTCACTGCTACAGACTCTAAAATTATTCGAATAGTCACTTTCTCCCAAGGTTCCTAATACTTTTACATTACTAAGCAATTTATTGCTCAATTAGCAATTTTCTCTTTTGTCCTTCTGAGCAACTTCTTGTTAGGTCACTGAAGGAGGAATACACGAGGCCAGAATGGTGAGGGATTACGAATTTATTTGATCATCTGCACACCAGGTGGCTGAGCCTGGATAGCTCCAGCACCCAGTGACAATAGTCATTGGCTTTTAAAAGTCTTTTGGTGGGCTTTTTTTCTGGGCGGATACTTCTTTATGCATACCTGGAGGGGAGATAATGGAATGTGGTCACCACAAGTGAATGTGGTCTCAGCAAAGGGAATATCCATAGTGAAATGACCTGGAAAGCCAGTTCCCAGGGGAGGAGTATCAATTCAATTGCTCAATCAAACCTAACACTTCTCTGGTCTTTAAGATTCAGCTACAAAATCATCTTCTGTGTCAAGCCTTAATTGAAGGCTCTAGATTTAGAAAAACTAAGCATTTACTCTTTTGTGCTGTTGTAATGTACCCCGCCAATCACACAAGGATGCCTCAAGAAGATGAATTAAAGAGTCACATTTATTGCAAATCCGGGACTATGAGGGGGCATTTCGCTCTCCCAGATCTCATAGTGATAAGATGGCTGCAACACCAGATTTATATAGGCAAAAATCACAAAGGTATTGATTACCACCCCAGGGTTTGGAATGAAGGAACCTGGTTTGCAAAAAGCAGTTAC
>NW_005871268.1:1467005-1468096 GCF_000147115.1 Myotis lucifugus | reverse complement strand
GGTTTTACCTCCATCACCTCTGCAAAATAGGGATTATAATCTGTTCATCCTGTATCCACTGTGCCAGGTTTACCTAATTACAATTGTTAAATGAGGTAATGAAATGTATACATGGCAAATGAAGAATTTAGTAGAAACTCTAGTGCATTGAAATTTAGACTGTTGAACACCCCTATACACACACAGATACACCATTAGTATATCTGGTCCTTGTGATTCTTGTCAACTGTTTAGGCAACTACCCACTTGTACTGAAACCAACGTTTTGTGGGCTATTGTAATGAGGGCTACTTCAACACACAGGCTACTTTAATATGCGTGCACATTATGCAAGGTTTTATGTACTCATTTTCTGAATGACACACTTGCTTTTCTCCAGTTTTCTCAACCGAAGAGGGGAGCTCACTAAGTTACTGTACACATGCCAGTCTAAACGCTAGGAATCACCATTTCTGCATCACTAGGGCCAGGCAGGAGAAGAATGCTGTAATCTGGAATGCTCCTCAGGTCCTGGGAGTAAGGCCAGCTTAACACAATGCACGATTGTTATTTCTGAAAGCTTCTTTGCAAAGAACAGCGTTTCTCAAACTTTTTGTTTGATCAGACCCACATAAAGAAAGGCATCTTACATTACTACTTGGGACACATAGATACAAAAGACTGGGATAAAAATTTCAAAAAACTCTTTTTACCTGGGATGCATTCCAAGATTTTATATCGTGTTCGATTCTTCCCATTTCATTAAAACAAAAACGTAGTGGTCTCGATCTACCAAACTGATTTCACGGTCCCCTAGAAATTACTAGTATAACCCATGGATTGGAAAACACAGACTTGGGAAAAGGTTTTGGGTTTGTAGTCATTCTTCCCCCATCTCCCTACACTTCGGAGTTCCCCACAGCTGTTTTCGTGTATGATGACCGAGCCCCCAGTTTTATGTAAACGCCCTGGGATGGGGCCATTCCCTTCTTCCAGGGCTCCTTTAAGAGGGTGGTAACGGCCCACGCCGGGGGTGGGGTGGCAGATCCCACGAAACCCCCGGCGCAGGCCCGGCTCGCTTTTCCAGTTCTTGTGAAAGCCCGGGCGGGTGC